>NW_026642457.1:0-9545 GCF_028554395.1 Pezoporus wallicus | reverse complement strand
AAGGGACCTTAAAGCTCACCTAAAGCCACGGTCAGGGACCCATTCCAGCGTCCCAGCACCCTCACAGGGAAGAACTTCCCTATCTCCAACCTAAATCCCCCTGTTCCCAGTCTGAACCCATCACCCCTTGTCCTGTCGCTCCAGTCCCTGATGGAGGCCCCTCTCCAGCATCCTTGCAGCCCCCTTCAGACACTGGAAGCTGCTCTGAGCTCTCCACCCAGAGCTGCACCCAGTGCTGCAGGGGGAGGACTTCTGAAGCAGCCCAGGGAGTGGTACTCCAGAGATCCCCATCTCCCCCCATGTCTCAGCTGCTTAATGCCAGAGCCAGATCCCAGCCCCATCCTTTCCCAAGCAGTTCCAGCATGGCCAAGGTTGGGGACACCCTTGGTGCCCCCATGGTGTTTATCAGTGTTCCTCTGGGGTGTCCCAGCAGAGCAGCAGCACGAAGAAGGACAAGGATGCCATGGAAGACAAGAAGCGCAACCCCATCCTCAAGTACATTGGGAAGCCCAAAATCAGCTCCCAGAGCAGTGAGTACTGGGGCCTCCTGGAGTGCTGCACCCACAGCTCCTCTGCTGCCTGCAGGAGCAGCAGCGTGCCCAGGGCACCTTGGAACCCCTCTCAACCCTCTGTGCTCCCACATGGCTCTGAGGGGAGAGGGAAGGGAGCAGAACCGAGCTCTCCCCACAGATTTATAGGTTAGGGGCTGCTGACAGCATCTTAAAAGGGCCACAGCTCCTGGGGGTTGAGGTAGAATCAGGGAGCATGGAATCAACCCAGTTGGAAAAGAGCTTTAAGCTCATCAAGCCCAACTGGTCCCCAGCACTGCCAAGGCCACCACTAAGCCATGGCACTGAAGGGCTCATCTATGGTCCCATGAGGTGGTGGAGAGCAAGCGTGTGCCTGTGTGTGTGTGTGTGTGTGTGTGTGTGTGTGTGTGTACACATGTGTGTGCCCCTGTTTCTCCTCCTCCCCTTCTGCTTTCAGTTCTCATGCATTGGCTCACCCATCCCCTCCTTGCCTCCTTCGTTGCCAAGATGCAGGGTTGAGTTGACATCTCATTTTTGTTTTTCCCTTCCAGCATTTCATGTCCCTTTGTCCCCTGTTGAAGGTAAAAGGCCTCTTCTTTTGTTTGCCCTTCACCTCATGTGCTTAGTTTTATTTTATGCCCCCCCCCGCCCCTCCCCGAGCTACCCCAGTGTTGTTGCACCGGGTGTTGGGTGGGCTCAGGGTCAGGGCTGAGCATCGCCATCCCTGCTGCCTGCTCAGCCCATCTCCCCATGGAGGCTGGAATGCCCTCAGTGATGGTCACCAGTGCTTGGCCACGGGGTGGGCGGCAGCACCCGCATCTCCTCCCGACCCCATCTCACTGCTGTTCCCTCCTTGCTCTGGCGCCAGCAGTCAAACCCGGCAATGTGAGGAACATCATCCAGCACTTTGAGAACAACCAGCACTGCGAGAGCCAGGAGCCCGGCTCCCAGCGCCTCTCCACCGGCAGCTTCCCTGAGGACCTGCTGGAGTTGGACAGGTGGGACACGAGCACACGTGGGGAGCAGCTCCAGGGGTCCCACAGCCGCTTTGCAGGGATGCCCCTGCTTGTTCCTGGCCTTGGAATCATGGAATTGGGTTGGAAGGGACCTTAAAGCTCCTGACGGGGACCCCTTCCACTGGAGCAGCTTGCTCCAAGCCCCTGTGTCCAACCTGGCCTTGAGCAGGGATGGGGCAGCCACAGCCTCCTTGGGCTCTGTCTCCTCCTGCAGCTCCCGTGCCGAGGTGAAGCTGGGCCGCTCCGAGAGCTTGAAAGGTCGGGAAGAGATGAAGAAATCCCGGAAGGTGGAAAACGTTCCTCGGTCCCGCAGCGACGTGGACATGGATGCGGCGGCTGAGGCCACCAGGCTCCACCAGTCAGCATCATCCTCGGCTTCCAGCTTGTCCACAAGGTGGGAGGCACCATCCAAGCCCCGGGAAGGGCAGACCTGGGGTCCTATGGAGGTGTTGGCTTCAAAGAGGAGCTGGGATGGGCAGGCCTTGCCTTGGGGAAGCTTTAGCTAAGCCTGTGGGTCAAGGCCAAGCCGGGCCGTGCAGAGTGGGGTGTCCGTGGCCCTGGCTGAGCTTTTCCAGGGAAAAGCAGAGCGAATTGGGCTTTACTTCCCATTGTGTCCCAACCCCCTCTCGCAGCGGTGGCACCAGCCCTGGATGTGTGAGGCCTTAGGGAAGCGCTGCTGGGTGCTGCCCCATGGGCAGGAGAGGGGCCGGGATGCCGGGACACGAGGGTGACTTCTCCCAATCCCTCCCCAGGTCGCTGGAAAATCCCACCCCTCCGTACACGCCGAAGATGGGGCGCAGGTGAGTGGCCCAGCCTTGCTCTCGGTGTCTGTACCGCGCCGGGGCCCCGGGGCCAGCTTTCCTTCAGAGCAGGAGGTCACTGTAGGGGTGTGCTGGGGCTGTGCCCCCACTCTGGGGCTCCCAAAAGAGGATCCCATCTGTCCCTTCCTAGCTTGGCCCTGCCCGTCAGCGAGCCTTGACAGAGCACAAGGGGAGGCAGTTCCCCGGGGGGAGTCCCCTCTTAGTTCTCCATCCTCCTGGGGCGAGGGGGCAGCTCTGTTCCCTTGTGTCTCCCGCAGGAGCTAAAAGGACCTATGTAGATGTCTGCTGGGGGACCTAGTCTGTTAGCTCCAGAGTCAGAGGCTCTGTACTTCTTGTGCTGAAGGCCCCGGGTTCGAGCCGAAAATAGGGCCCAGGTAGATATTGGCTGTGCTGGGAGCTGCGGGGTTGGGCTGGCTGGACGCGGGTGGCTGCAGAGGACTCCCACCGCCGCCTTTCTCCCCCCAGGAGCATCGAATCCCCCAACCTGGGCTTCGGCGTGGATCCCTTCCTGCCCCACCTCCTGGAGGACGAGCAGGGGCAGCTCTCGGACCTGGAGCCTGAGCTGGACACCCAGAACTGGCAGCACTCGGTCAGCAGGGACCTGGTGGCCAACCTGCCCCAGAAGGAGATCGACCGGCAAGAGGTCATCAATGGTAAGGAGGCACCGGGCACCCTGGGGACACGAGGGGCACCCTGGGAATGTGAAGGCACCCTGGGGACACGAGGGGCACCTCGGGGACACGAGGGGCACCCTGGGGACATGAGGGGCACCCCGGGGACAAGAGGGGCACCCCAAGGACATGAGGGACACCCTGGGGATATGTGGGGCCCCCGGGGATATGAGGGGCACCCCAGGGACACGAGGGGCACCCCAAAGACATGACGGGCACCCCAGGGACATGAGGGCCACCCTGGGGATATGAGGGGCACCCCGAGGACACGAGGGGCACCCCAGGGACATGAGGGCCACCCTGGGGATATGTGGGGCACCCCAGATATGAGGGGCACGCCGGGGACATGAGGGACACCCTGGGGATATGAGGGGCACCCCGAGGACACGAGGGGCACCCCAGGGACATGAGGGGCCCTTCTCCACCCCTGTGCCTTTCACACAGAGCTCTTTGCCACCGAAGGCTCCCACCTCCGCATCCTCCGGGTCCTCGACCTCCTCTTCTACCAGCGGATGAAGAAGGAGAGCCTGCTGTCCCGGGAGGAGCTGGCGCTGCTCTTCCCCAACCTCCCTGACCTGATAGAAATCCACAGTAAGCCTCTTCCCATTGGATTGTGCTCTGCCCTGGAAGCATCCCCTCTGTGGTGGGAGCAGAGGGTGGCCCACCCGGCCACCGGCCTTCCAGAGCAGCCCTGCTGATGGCATGGTGTCATCTCGCTGCTCCAGTCTTTCCATTCCCTCTCCTGGGAGCAATCCAGAGCCTGTTTTTCCCAGGCTGTGCCAATGCCTGGTCAGCACCAGCCCTTGGTGTGGCCCTTCCAGGGCCTGCTTTTGGTGTCACACTCCCTGGCATGCAGCAATTGAAGCCCATCAGGCTCTCAGCTCCTCCTGCCCATGCCCAAGAGCTGGCAGGGACCCTCTGGGGCACAGGCAGCTCAGGGGGGGACTCACACCGGTGGCCCTGGCCCCTTGTTCACGGGATCCTGTCTGCCCCCATCCTTGTGCAGATCCTCTCTCTCCGAATCCATGAAGAAGCTCCGGGAAGAAGGACCAATCATCAAGGAAATCGGGGATCTCATGCTGTCTCGGGTGAGGGGCGCAGGGGTGGTGGAGCCCCTCTAGCACGGAGGGGGTGACCTCCCTAAGGGAGGTGGAGGTGACCCCACGCTGTCCCCTGGCTGTGCTTGGAGCTGAGGGACATGGGGGGCTCAGGGCCAAGCCTGGGGGAGCCTGAGCCCCGTTTTCCTCTGCCCCCCCTCAGTTTGACGGCCTGGCCAAAGAGGAGATCCAGCAGGTCGCTGCTGACTTCTGCTCCTACCAATCCATTGCCCTTGAGCTCATCAAAACCAAGCAGCGCAAGGAGACCCGCTTCCAGATCTTCATGCAGGTTGGCCCTTGTCCTGGTGCTCCCCCGGCACCCCCCGATCCCACCTCAAGCCTTCCACCCTCTTCCCTTCCACCGCAGGAAGCAGAAAGCAACCCTCAGTGCCGGCGCCTGCAGCTCAAGGACTTGATCATCTCGGAAATGCAGCGCCTGACCAAGTACCCGCTGCTGCTGGAGAACATCATCAAGCACACCGAGGGTAGGGGCTGGGGGCACCCGGGGGTGGCCCCCACGCTGCTCAGCTCCGTGCTCCCATCTCCAGCCCATGCTCAGGATGGAGATGACTGCGCTCTCCCACGGGGCTCCCGCCTCTCTGTTGCCATCCAGAGCAAAGGGTGGTGGGGAGGGACCTGGTGCCTTCCCAGCTGGAAGAGCCAAGGCGGGGGAGTGCTGGGGGTGGGAAACGTCCCCCTGTTCTCCACAGGGAGCTGCGGGCTGGCAGCGTTCTGTGCCCGGGAGCCGTGGCAGCGGGATGGGGCCAGCGCCGGGGCTGGGTGGTGCTGAGCCCCTGTCCCCACTGTGTGCCACGGCAGCGGGCACCTCGGAGCACGAGAAGCTGTGCCGAGCCCGGGACCAGTGCCGGGACATCCTGCGGCACGTGAATGAGGCCGTGAAGCGAGCGGAGAACCGGCACCGCCTGGAGGGCTACCAGAAGCGCCTGGATGCCACCTCGCTGGAGAGGACCAGCAACCCCCTGGCTGCTGAGTTCAAGGTAACCCCCGGGTCCCTGCAGCACCCAAGGGGGCTGGGGGGGGGTGTGCACATCCCAGCCCATGCTCAGCTCCAGCCGTGGCTTCCCGCAGAGCCTGGACCTCACCTCCCGGCGCATGATCCATGAGGGGCCGCTCAGCTGGCGCGTCAGCAAGGACAAGACTGTGGGTATGGAGGGCGTGATGTGGGGCTCGGAGCACAGGTTGGGGGTACTCGGTGTGAGAGGGACGTGGAGCTGCTGGAGCAAGTGCAGAGGAGGCCACAGGGATGAGCAGGGGCTGGAGCAGCTCCCATAGGAGCCAGGCTGGGAACATTGGGGCTGCTCAGCCTGGAGAAGAGAAGCTGCGTGGAGAGCTCAGAGCAGCTTCCAGTGTCTGAAGGGGGCTGCAAGGATGCTGGAGAGGGGCCTGCATCAGGGACTGGAGCGACAGGACAAGGGGTGATGGGTTCAGACTGGAACAGGGGGGATTTAGGTTGGATGTTGGGAAGTTCTTCCCTGTGAGGGTGCTGGGACACTGGAATGGGCTGAATGGAGCAGCTGTGGCTGCCCCATCCCTGGCAGTGTTTGATCTTTAAGGTCCTTTCCAACCCAAACCTTTCCATGATTCTATGGACCTTCCCCATCACCCGGTACCAGCAGCTCCTGCATCCTCAGATCCCCCAGGACATGGGCACTTCACCTCCAGCCCGGCAGCATTACAGGGACTCCCTTAGCCCCCCTTTGCTGGATCCATGGGGCCATCATCCCTCCTGGCTGCAAGGCAGGAGGTTCCCTGGTTGAATCCCGTCTCCTCTCCCACCCCAGACCTGCACGTGCTGCTCCTCGAGGACCTCTTGGTGCTGCTGCAGAAACAGGATGAGAAGCTGGTGCTCAAGTGCCACAGCAAGACAGCGCTGGGCTCCTCGGACAACAAGCAGACCTTCAGCCCTGTCCTCAAGCTCAACTCAGTGCTCATCCGTTCCGTGGCCACAGGTCAGAGCAAGTGGAAGGCAATGGGGCTGGCAGTGGGGACCCTGTGTCCTGTGACCACCATGTGGGTCGGGGTGAAGCCCATGCCACGTGCTGACCTTCCTCATCACACAGATAAACGAGCCCTCTTCATCATCTGCACCTCAGAGCTGGGACCCCAGATCTATGAGCTGGTGGCACTGACGTCCTCCGAGAAGAACACGTAAGGAGCATGGGGATGGGGCTGCAGGGGGGTGAGGAGCCCCCGGGGAGCTGACCAGGGGCTCTGGGCCCTGCAGGTGGATGGAGCTGCTGGAGGAGGCGGTGCAGAGTGCCACCAGGAACGCCACCTCCCCCCCAAGCGCCGCACGCCGGAGCCCTCCCGTGGGGCAGCCTCAGGGTGAGCAGCCCGGTGCCGTGCTCTGGGCACGGGGGGGTGCGGTGGGCACCGGGCTCTTGCCTGCTCCCTGGGGGGGCTCCAGTGGTGGCAGCCCCCGGCTCCTGCCTCTCTCCTAATGCGCCGTCTCCATCCTCATCCTCGCAGCCTGGTGTTGCAGGACCCCGATGTCTCCCCCATCCTGTCCCGAGGCTCTGGAGCAGAGGCAGGGGATTGCCCCTCAGGTGAGAGCTGCCCCAGCCCTGCCCGTCCCGGGGAGGCAGGACGTGGGTCTCACCTCTCCCCTGCTCCTGCAGCAGACGTCAATGCCCCCGCGCTGCTGGGCAGGGAGAAGGCCCCCGAGGAGCCGCTGAGCAGCGAGGTGGAGGAAGGGGAGGAGGAGCTGCCCGCCCCCCTCCCCTTCTCCTTCCCTCTTCTCTTCTTTTTTCTTCTCCTTCTTCTCCTCCTCCTTCCTCTCCTCTCTCTCTCTCTCTCTCTCTCTCTCTCTCTCTCTCTCTCTCTCTCTCTCTCTCTCTCTCTCTCTCTCTCTCTCTCTCTCTCTCTCTCTCCTCTTTCTTTCTCCTCTCTCTCCTTCTCTCTCCTCCTCTCCTCTTCCTTCTCCTTCTTCTCTTCTCTTCTCTTCCTCTTCTTCTCCTTCCTCCTCTCCCTTCTCTTCTCTCCTCCTCATCCTTCTCCTCCTCTCCTTGCCTTCTCTCTTCTCCTCTCTCCTCTTTCTTTCTCCTTCTCCTTCTTCCTCCTCCTCCTCCTCTCTCTCTCCCTCCTCCTCCTCCCCTTTCCCCCTGATGCCGCCCTCCCCGTGGAGGCTCTGACTCCTCTTTCACCCGCGGCAGTGGAGAGCCTGCGGGTGCTGCTGCTGCGGCGGCTGGTGCCGGGCCGGGACGCGGAGCCCGAGGACGAGCTCACCCCCACGCCGTCGGTGAGCGGGGCCGCGGGCCAGGCCTGGGACTCGGTGCTCTGCGGCCAGGACTCGGCCCTGCAGGAGGCGCTGGCGGAGCCCCCCGAGGACGCGGAGCCCCGGGACGGGCCGGGGCCGGGGCCGGGACCGGGACCGGGACCCGCCGAGGAGCTCAGAGTCGTCCGGAAAGGTGGCGGGAGGGGGCTTGGGTGGGCGGGCACGGGGGGACCCCCCCTTTCCTCCTCTTCCTCTTCCTCCCTCCCCTCTCCTCTCCCTGACCTGCCCCAGGCTGGGATTTGGGGTCTCGCTGCCACCCGCCCAAGTGAGCGCTGCTGGATCGGGGCTGGGGGCTCACAATGGGGGCTGAGGGATGCTCGTGAACCCCCCCCGTCCACTGTGCACCCCAGGGTGCCGGGGCTTGCATGGGTGCTGATGGGTGCTGGTGGTGGGATGCTGATTGGTGCTGGTGGTGGGGTGCTGATGGGTGCTGGTGGTGGGTGCTGATGGATACTGGTGGTGGGGTGCTGATGGATACTGGTGGTGGGATGCTGATGGATACTGGTGGTGGGGTGCTGATGGATACTGGTGGTGGGGTGCTGATGGGTGCTGGTGGTGGGATGCTGATTGGTGCTGGTGGTGGGGTGCTGATGGATACTGGTGGTGGGGTGCTGATGGATACTGGTGGTGGGATGCTGATGGATACTGGTGGTGGGATGCTGATGGATACTGGTGGTGGGGTGCTGATGGGTGCTGGTGGTGGGATGCTGATTGGTGCTGGTGGTGGGGTGCTGATGGATACTGGTGGTGGGGTGCTGATGGGTGCTGGTGGTGGGATGCTGATTGGTGCTGGTGGTGGGATGCTGATGGATACTGGTGGTGGGGTGCTGATGGATACTGGTGGTGGGGTGCTGATGGATACTGGTGGTGGGGTGCTGATGGATACTGGTGGTCGGGTGCTGATGGATACTGGTGGTGGGATGCTGATGGATACTGGTGGTGGGATGCTGATTGGTGCTGGTGGTGGGGTGCTGATGGATACTGGTGTTGGGATGCTGATGGATACTGGTGGTGGGATGCTGATTGGTGCTGGTGGTGGGGTGCTGATGGATACTGGTGGTGGGATGCTGATGGATACTGGTGGTGGGGTGCTGATGGATACTGGTGGTGGGGTGCTGATGGGTGCTGGTGAGGGGTTGCTGACAAATACTGGTGATTGGGTGCTGATGGGTGCTGGTGTTGGGGTTCTGGTGTTGGATGCTGGGTGCTGATGCTGGGGTTCTGGTGCTGGGATGCTGATGGGTGCAGGTGAGGGGTGCTGGTGATGGGGTTCCTGTGCTGGGATGCTGATGGGTGCAGGTGAGGGGTGCTGGTGATGGGGTTCCTGTGCTGGGATGCTGATGGGTGCCAGTGCTGGGTGCGGGTTCTGCTCACCCCCTTTCCCCGACCCCCCCTTTCTTTTCGGGGTGCACAGCCCGGGCAGAGGGGGGCAAGGAGGCCACGCCCTCTCCAGGTAGCAGCCAATCAGAAACTGAGCTGCAGGAAGGAGGCGGAGCTAATGTAGATGGTAAAGAGCCCCCCCTCCCCATGTCTCGGTGGCCCCATTGTTGTCCCTGTGGCCCCATTGTTGTCCCTGTGGCCCCAGGAGGCCTCATCCTCTAATGGCACATGAGACCCTGGTGGGGGGGCCGTTGGCACTCGGGGGTCCTGTCCTTTGAGGGGGACACACACCCCCCCCACACTGTCCCTAAGGACTGGCCCCATGGCCAGGGCCACCCCGTGCCCAAAGGGACACATCCTGCATGGGGGGGACACAGCAAACCCCCCGTGACACCACCAGCACCTCCCCGCGTGGGTCCCTGCCCCCTAACGCTGCTCATCCCCTCTCAAGGCAACTACTTCTATGTGAGCATGCCCATGGGGCTGCCACCAGTGCCCCCACCGAGCCCCCCCAGGGAGCCACCGGCCCAGCTGAGCCCCCCCGAGGCTCCCCCCGGGGACGTGGACCTCATCTTCCGCACCATCGAGCAGCTCACGTTGAAGCTCAACAGGCTGAAGGTGAGCCCCAAGCCGGGCATGGGGAGCTGGGGGGCACGTTATGGGGGGGGTCATTGGGTGTTGTGTGCCCCCCTCTCCATGACCCCATTTCTCTGCTCCAGGCTGTGGAAAGAGCCC
>NW_026642456.1:0-967 GCF_028554395.1 Pezoporus wallicus | reverse complement strand
ATGACTATTATGACTTCTCTATTACTCCTCTATGACTTCACTATGACTCCTCTATGACCCCTCTATGACTCTTCTATGACTCCTTTATGACTCCTGTATGACTGTTTTTGACTCTTCTATGACTCCTCCAGTGGCTATAAAAGGACGGCTTGTGTGGCAACTGGGGGACACACGTTAGGAGGAGCTATTCCCCGTGTCTTCCGGCGCCGCAATAAAGAATACCTGCTTGTCAGCTGGAAAACTTTGTTAGCAAGTTTCTGCCTGGAGTTTTCTCCGAGATCACCTTGCACACGCAGATCCGTGCACTGCAGCAGCCGCATCTCTCTGGCCTCCTGCTGCCGCTGCGCTGTTGTCGACCTGGTCTGCCCTCACCTGGGGGCCCAGCGCCCAACATTCCTGACTCATGGTGGCACTGCTGGCTCTGCGGGTACTGGGGCAGGAGAAGGGCCCTGACTGATGCTGCTCCTTGTGGAGTCGTGGTGGCTGCAGAGGTGACAGCCTGGGAGCAGGCACCTGCATCTCCTGGTGCCTGGGATGTCCCTGGTGGCTCCTCAGCTGTTGGAGCTGGTTCTGCTGACACAAGTGCTTCACCCTTTTCTTTGTCCACCCACCCAGGCTGCAATGGCTTCCCTTGGGGACAGCAGCCTTGAGGGAGACCGTGCCAAGAGCTGTGCTGAAGCTGAGGGAAACCACATGCACTCTTTGCCTCCTCACACACAACTGCACGCTCTCAGCTTGGCCAGGCAGCAGTTACCCTTCAGATTGCGTTTGGGTGCCCAGAGGTGTCACCCAAGAGGACTCTGATGCTGGCACACGCCTCACCAAAGGCAGCTTGTACAGCCTGGGTTCCCCCGGGGTTGCCCTTGGCACCTTTATCAAAGGTAAGCACAGCATGTCCTTGTCCTCTCCCAAGAGACCTCTGCCAATCCAATGACCTTTCACAAGGGGGATCCCAAAGGAATGCCGA
>NW_026642455.1:0-9667 GCF_028554395.1 Pezoporus wallicus | reverse complement strand
CTCCCTGACCTTGGGTGTCTCCCCGCAGGCGCCCCCTGGGGGGCGTGGCCTGGCCGTGGCCGTGACGTCACTGGGGCAGTCGCTGGGCGTGGCCTTGGCTGGGGTCGCGGCCATGGGGCTGCACAAGGGGCTCTGTGCCCCATAGCGGGACCCATAGAGCCCCATAGAGACCCATAGAGACCCATAGAGACCCCATAGGGACCCATAGAGCCCCATAGAGACCCATAGGGACCCATAGAGACCCATAGAGCCCCATAGCGCCCCATAGAGACCCCATAGAGCCCCATAGAGCCCCATAGAGCCCCATAGGGATCCCATAGAGCTCCATAGAGCCGCATAGAGACCCCATAGAGCCCCATAGGGACCCCATAGCGCCCCATAGAGCTCCATAGAGCCCCATAGGGACCCATAGAACCCCATAGGGACTGCATAGAACCCCATAGAGCCCCTTAGAGCCCCATAGAGACCCCATAGAGCCCTATAGAGCCCCATAGAGACCCCATAGGGACCTATAGAACCCCATAGAGGCCCGTAGGGACTCATAGAGCTCCATAGCGACCCATAGAGCCCCATAGAGCCCCATAGGGACCCCATAGAGCCCCATAGGGACCCCATAGAGCCCCGTAGAGCCCCATAGGGACCCCATAGTGCCCCATAGAGCTCCATAGAGCCCCATAGGGACTCATAGAACCCCATAGGGACCCCATAGAGCCCCATAGGGACCCATAGAGCCCCATAGCGCCCCATAGCGCCCCATAGAGCCCCATAGCCCCAATAAACCTCTTCCCCCCCCCCCATCGCCGCCTGCAGCCTCTCTATGGGCAAAGGGGGCGTGGCCTGGAGGGGGGCGTGGCCCGCGCTTCCCGCCAGGAACTCGCTTTCCCGCCATGCCTTTCCCGCGCGCGCGCCGGAAGCGGAAAGCGCGGGAAGGGGAAGGAGGAAGGGGGCGGGGCCTTTTGGGGTTGCGTCACTTCCGGCCGCAGTAGCGTGCAGGGCTGCGGCGTGAGGGTAATGGGGGGGCTATGGGGCGCTATGGGGCGCTATGGGGGGCTATGGGGTGTCTATGGGGCGCTATGGGGCGCTATGGGGCCTATGGGGCCTATGGGGGGCTATGGGGCGTCTATGGGGGGCTATGGGGCGTCTATGGGGCGCTATGGGGCGCTATGGGGCCTATGGGGGGCTATGGGGCGCTATGGGGCCTATGGGTGTCTATGGGGTGTCTATGGGGCGCTATGGGGCCTATGGGGGGCTATGGGGCGCTATGGGGGGCTATGGGGCCTATGGGGTGTCTATGGGGTGTCTATGGGGCGCTATGGGGTGTCTATGGGGGGCTATGGGGATCTATGGGTTCTATGGGGGCCTGTGGGGTGGATATGGGGCGGATATGAGGGTCTATGGGGGTCTGGCGTGCCTGTGGCCATCTATGGGTTCTATGGGGATCTATGGGGCGCTATAGGGTGCTATGGGATCTATGGGTTCTATGGGGGCCTATGGGGATCTATGGGGTGCTATAGGGTGCTATGGGGCGCTATGGGTTCTATGGGGGCCTATGGGGATCTATGGGGCACTATGGGGTGCTATGGGATCTATGGGTTCTATGGGGGCCTATGGGGATCTATGGGGCGCTATGGGGTGCTATGGGATCTATGGGTTCTATGGGGGCCTGTGGGGTGTCTGTGGGGGTCTATGGGGTGGATATGAGGGTCTATGGGGCACTATGGGGTCTCTATGGGGTGCTGTGGGGTGTCTGTGGGGGGCTATGGGGCCTATGGGGTGCTGTGGGGTGTCTGGGGGGGTCTGTGGGGTGGATATGAGGGTCTATGGGGTGTCTATGGGGCACTGTGGGGCCTATGGGGTGTCTATGGGGCGCTATGGGGATCTCTGGGTTCTATGGGGGTCTGTGGGGTTGATATGAGGGTCTATGAAGCACTATGAGGGTCTGTGGGGCGCTGTGGGGTCCCTATGGGGCTCTATGGGGTGTCTATGGTGTGGATATGGGCTATGGGGTGCTATGGGGGTCTATGGGGGCCTACGGGTGCTATAGGGGGTCTCTGCGGGCTATGGGGTGTCTGTGGGGCGCTATGGGGGGGTACGGGTGCTATGGGGCCTATGGGGTGCTGTGGGGTGTCTATAGGGCGCTATGGTTTTCTGTGGGGTGTTTATGGAGCTCTATGGGGCGCAGTGGGGTGCTATGGGGGTCTATGGGGTGGATATGAGGGTCTGTGGGGTGTCTATGGGGGGCTATGGGGCGCTATGGGGTGTCTGTGGGGTCTATGGGGGGTGTGGGTGCTATGTGGGGTCTGTGCGGGCTATGGGGGTCTATGGGGAGTCTGTGGGGGGCTATGGGGTCTATGGGGGCCTGTGGGGTGTCTATGGGGCACTATGGGGTCTATGGGGGGCTATGGGGTCTGTGGGGTGTCTGTGGGGTGGATCTGAGGGCCTATGGGGTTCTATGGGGTCTATGGGGATATAGGGGTTCTATGGGGCCTGTGGGGGTCGATGGGGGGCTACGGGGGGTCTATGGGGCGCTATGGGGTCTATGTGGTCTCTGGGGGTCTGGGGTGCTATGGGGTCATCTATGGGTTCTATGGGGTCTATGGGGTGCTATGGGTTCTATGGGGGTCTGTGGGGTGCTATGGGTTCTATGGGGGTCTGTGGGGGTCTCTGGAGCACTATGGGGTGTCTGTGGGGGTCTGGGGGGGGCTATGGGTGCTATGGGTCCCTATTGGTCACACGTGTGGGGCTGCCCCATAGCAGGACTACGTCTCTATGGCTCCCTATTTGTCCCTATGGGTCTCTATGGGTCCCTATGGATCACACGTGTGGGGCTGCCCCATAGCAGGACCATGTCCCTATGGGGTCTCTATGGGTCCCTATGGGTCCCTATGGGTCTCTATGTGTTCCTATGTGTCTCTATGTGTCCCTATGTGTCTCTATGTGTTCCTATGGGTCCCTATGGGTCCCTATGGGGTCTCTATGTGTTCCTATGGGTCCCTATGGGGTCTCTATGTGTTCCTATGGGTCCCTATGGGGTCTCTATGTGTTCCTATGGCTCCCTATGGGGTCTCTATGTGTTCCTATGGGTCCCTATGGGTCACACGTGTGGGGCTGCCCCATAGCAGGACCATGTCCCTATGGGTCCCTATGGGTCTCTATGTGTTCCTATGGGTCCCTATGGGGTCTCTATGTGTTCCTATGTGTCCCTATGGGTCTCTATGGGTCTCTATGGCTCTCTATGTGTCCCTATGTGTCCCTATGGGTCACACGTGTGGGGCTGCCCCATAGCAGGACCATGTCGCGCTTCTTCACCACCGGCTCCGACAGCGAATCCGAGTCCTCGGCCTCGGGGGACGAGCTCGCCCCAAAGCCTGCGGGGGGCAACTACAGCAAGTGGGTGGCTATGGGGCGCTATGGGGCGGATATGGGGGGGATATGGGGTGGATATGGGGGGGATATGGGGCGGATATGGGGCGGATATGGGGGGGATATGGGGCGCTATGGGGTGGATATGGGGGGGATATGGGGCGCTATGGGGGGGATATGGGGCGCTATGGGGGGGATATGGGGGCGCTATGGGGCGGATATGGGGGCGCTATGGGGTGGATATGGGGCGCTATGGGGTGGATACGGGGTGGATATGGGGATCTATGGGGTGGATATGGAGTGTCTATGGGGGGCTATGGGGTGGATAAGGGGGGCTATGGGGTAGCTATGGGGCGCTATGGGGTGTCTATGGTGGCTATGGGGGGCTATGGGGTGTCTATGGGGCGGCTATGGTTGCCTATGGGGCGCTATGGGGGGCTGTGGGGTATCTATGGGGAGCTATGGGGTGCCTGTTGGGTGTTTATGGGGTGCTATGAGGTGTCTGTGGGGCACTATGGGGAGTGTGTAGGGGTGTATGGGGCACTATGGGGTGCCTATGGGGCGCTATGGGGTGTCTCTAGGGGTCTATAGGGTGTCTATGGGGCTCTGTGGTGTGTCTGTGGGTATCTGTGGGGTGCTATGGGGTCCCTATGGGTCTCTATGGGGTCTCTATGGGTCCCTATGGGTCCCTATGGGTCTCTATGGGTCCCTATGGGTCTCTATGGGGCAGCCCCACAGCCTCTTGCTCCCCATAGGCCCCTGCTGCTCAGTGAGGATGAGGAGGACACGAAGCGCGTGGTCCGGAGCGCCAAGGACAAGAGGTGGGGGGGGGCAGCCATGGGGTCGCTATGGGGCGCTATGGGGCTCGCTATGGGTCCCTATGGGTCACTATGGTCTCTCTATGGGACCCTATGGGGTCGCTATGGGGCTCTATGGGGCTCGCTATGGGTCCCTATGGGTCACTATGGTCTCTCTATGGGACCCTATGGGGCTCTCTATGGATCCCTATGGTGTCTCTATGGGTCCCTATGGTCTCTCTATGGGTCCATATAGGTCCCTGTGGTCTCTCTATGGGACCCTATGGGGTCGCTATGGGGCTCTATGGGGCTCGCTATGGGTCCCTATGGGTCCCTGTGGTCTGTCTATGGGTCCTTATGGGTCCTGATAGGTCTTTATGGGTCCCTATGGTCTGTCTATGGGTCCCTGTGGTCTCTCTATGGGTCGCTATGGGGCTCTCTATGGGTCGCTATGGGGCTCGCTATGGGTCGCTATGGGTCTCTATGGGTCGCTATGGGTGTCGCTATGGTCTCTCTATGGGTCGCTATGGGGCTCGCTATGGGTCCCTATGGTCTGTCTATGGGTCCCTATGGGTCCCTCTCTATGGGTCCATATAGGTCCCTGTGGTCTCTCTATGGGTCGCTATGGGGCTCTCTATGGGTCTCTATGGTGTCTCTATGGGTCCCTATGGGTCCCTGTGGTCTCTCTATGGGTTGCTATGGGGCTCTCTATGGGTCTCTATGGTGTCTCTATGGGTCCCTATGGGTCCCTGTGGTCTCTCTATGGGTCCCTATGGGGGTCCCTATGGGTCCGTGTGGTGTCTCTGTGGGTCCCTATGGGTCCCTGTGGTCTGTCTATGGGTCCTTATGGGTCCCGATAGGTCTCTATGTGTCGCTATGGGGCTCGCTATGGGGGTCTCTATGGGTCTCTATGTGTCTCTATGGGTCTCTATGGGTTGCTATGGGTCTCGCTATGGGTCGCTATGGGGCTTGCTATGGGTCCCTATGTGTCTCTATGGGTCTCTATGGGTCTCTATGGGTCTCGCTATGGGTCGCTGTGGGTCTCGCTATGGGTCGCTATGGGTCTCGCTATGGCTTGCTATGGGTCTTGCTATGGGTCGCTATGGGTCTCTATGTGTCTCTATGTGTCTCTATGTGTCCCTATGTGTCTCTATGTGTCTCTATGTGTCTCTATGTGTCTCTATGTGTCTCTATGTGTCTCTATGTGTCTCTATGTGTCTCTATGTGTCCCTATGTGTCCCTATGTGTCCCTATGTGTCCCTATGTGTCCCTATGTGTCCCTATGTGTCCCTATGTGTCCCTATGTGTCCCTATGTGTCCCTATGTGTCCCTATGTGTCCCTATGTGTCCCTATGTGTCCCTATGTGTCTCTATGTGTCTCTATGTGTCCCTATGTGTCTCTATGTGTCTCTATGTGTCTCTATGTGTCTCTATGTGTCCCTATGTGTCCCTATGTGTCCCTATGTGTCTATGTGTCCCTATGTGTCTCTATGTGTCCCTATGTGTCCCTATGTGTCCCTATGTGTCTCTATGTGTCTCTATGTGTCTCTATGTGTCTCTATGTGTCTCTATGTGTCCCTATGTGTCTCTATGTGTCTCTATGTGTCCCTATGTGTCCCTATGTGTCCCTATGTGTCTCTATGTGTCTCTATGTGTCCCTATGTGTCTCTATGTGTCCCTATGTGTCTCTATGTGTCCCTATGTGTCCCTATGTGTCTCTATGTGTCTCTATGTGTCCCTATGTGTCTCTATGTGTCTCTATGTGTCTCTATGTGTCCCTATGTGTCTCTATGTGTCCCTATGTGTCCCTATGTGTCTCTATGTGTCCCTATGTGTCTCTATGTGTCCCTATGTGTCTCTATGTGTCCCTATGTGTCCCTATGTGTCTCTATGTGTCCCTATGTGTCCCTATGTGTCTCTATGTGTCCCTATGTGTCTCTATGTGTCTCTATGTGTCTCTATGTGTCTCTATGGGTCTCAATGTGTCCCTATGTGTCCCTATGGGTCTCTATGGGTCTCAATGTGTCCCTATGGGTCACTATGGGTCTCTATGGGTCGCTATGGGGCAGGTTCGAGGAGCTGGCAGCGCTCATCCGCACCATCCGCAATGCCATGAAGATCCGGGATGGGGCTCTCTATGGTTCCCTATGTATGTGTCTCTATGTGTCCCTATGGGTCTCTATGTGTCCCTATGGGTCTCTATGGGTCCCTATGTGTCCCTATGGGTCTCTATGGGTCTCTATGTGTCCCTATGGGTCTCTATGTGTCTCTATGTGTCTCTATGTGTCCCTATGTGTCTCTATGTGTCTCTATGTGTCCCTATGGGTCTCTATGGGTCTCGCTATGGGTCTCTATGGGTCGCTATGGGGCAGGTTCGAGGAGCTGGCAGCGCTCATCCGCACCATCCGCAATGCCATGAAGATCCGGGATGGGGCTCTCTATGTGTCTCTATGTGTCTCAATGTGTCCCTATGGGTCGCTATGGGTCTCGCTATGGGTCGCTATGGGTGTCAATGTCTCGCTATGGGTCACTATGGGTCTCTATGGGTCGCTATGGGGCAGGTTCGAGGAGCTGGCAGCGCTCATCCGCACCATCCGCAATGCCATGAAGATCTGGGATGGGGCTCTCTATGGTTCCCTATGTGTCCCTATGGGTCTCAATGTGTCCCTATGGGTCTCAATGTCTCGCTATGGGTCTCTATGGGTCTCTATGGGTCTCGCTATGGGTCACTATGGGTCTCTATGGGTCGCTATGGGGCAGGTTCGAGGAGCTGGCAGCGCTCATCCGCACCATCCGCAATGCCATGAAGATCCGCGACGTCTCCCGGTGCCTCGAGGACTTCGAGCTCTTGGGCCGAGCCTTCGCCAAGGCCAAGGGGGTGCTGGAGCGGGACGGGCCCCCCCGCTTCTACATCCGCATCCTCGCCGACCTCGAGGACTACCTGGCCGAGGTGATGGGGGTGGCTATGGGGCGCTATGGGGCACATATGGGGTGGCTATGGGGTGATATGGGGTGTCTATGGGTGTCTATGGGTGTCTATGGGTGTCTATGGGGTGTCTATGGGGTGTCTATGGGTGTCTATGGGGTGTCTATGGGGTGTCTATGGGGTGTCTATGGGGTGTCTATGGGGTGTCTATGGGGTGTCTATGGGTGTCTATGGGTGTCTATGGGGTGTCTATGGGTGTCTATGGGTGTCTATGGGGTGTCTATGGGGTGTCTATGGGGTGTCTATGGGGTGTCTATGGGTGTCTATGGGGTGTCTATGGGGTGTCTATGGGGTGTCTATGGGTGTCTATGGGTGTCTATGGGGTGTCTATGGGGTGGGGTGTCTATGGGGTGTCTATGGGGTGTATGGGGTGTCTATGGGGTGTCTATGGGGTGTCTATGGGGTGTATGGGGTGTCTATGGTGTGTCTATGGGGTGTCTATGGGGTGTCTATGGGGTGTCTGTGGGGTGTCTATGGGGTGATATGGGGTGTCTATGGGTGTCTATGGGGCTCTATGGGGCTCTATGGGGCTCTATGGGGGTGCTGGAGCGGGACGGGCCCCCCCGCTTCTACATCCGCATCCTCGCCGACCTCGAGGACTACCTGGCCGAGGTGATGGGGGTGGCTATGGGGCGCTATGGGGCACATATGGGGTGGCTATGGGGTGATATGGGGTGTCTATGGGGTGTCTATGGGGTGTCTATGGGGTGTCTATGGGTGTCTATGGGTGTCTATGGGGTGTCTATGGGTGTCTATGGGTGTCTATGGGTGTCTATGGGGTGTCTATGGGGTGTCTATGGGTGTCTATGGGGTGTCTATGGGGTGTCTATGGGGTGTCTATGGGGTGATATGGGGTGTCTATGGGTGTCTATGGGGTGTCTATGGGGTGTCTATGGGGTGTCTATGGGTGTCTATGGGGTGTCTATGGGGTGTCTATGGGTGTCTATGGGGCTCTATGGGGCTCTATGGGGTCTATGGGGGTCTGGAGCGGGACGGGCCCCCCGCTTCTACATCCGCATCCTCGCCGATGGGACTACCTGGCCGAGGTGATGGGGGTGGCTATGGGGCGCTATGGGGCACATATGGGGTGGCTATGGGGTGATATGGGGTGTCTATGGGGTGTCTATGGGGTGTCTATGGGGTGTCTATGGGGTGTCTATGGGGTGTCTATGGGGTGTCTATGGGTGTCTATGGGGTGTCTATGGGTGTAAATGGGGTGTCTATGGGGTGTCTATGGGTGTCTATGGGTGTCTATGGGGCTCTATGGGGCTCTATGGGGCTCTATGGGGGGGGGTGCTGGAGCGGGACGGGCCCCCCCGCTTCTACATCCGCATCCTCGCCGACCTCGAGGACTACCTGGCCGAGGTGATGGGGGTGGCTATGGGGCGCTATGGGGCACATATGGGGTGGCTATGGGGTGATATGGGGTGTCTATGGGGTGTCTATGGGGTGGGGTGTCTATGGGGTGTCTATGGGGTGTCTATGGGTGTCTATGGGGTGTCTATGGGTGTCTATGGGGTGTCTATGGGGTGTCTATGGGGTGTCTATGGGGTCTATGGGGTGTCTATGGGAGTCTATGGGTGTCTATGGGGAGTCTATGGGTGTCTATGGGGTGTCTATGGGTGTCTATGGGTGGAAATGGGGCTCTATCGGTGTCTATTGGGCAAAAGGGGGGACTATGGGGTGTCTATGGGGGTCTATGGGGTGTCTATGGGTGTCTATGGGTGTCTATGGGGTGTATATGGGATGTCTATGGGGTGTCTATGGGTGTCTATGGGGTGTCTATGGGCTGTCTGTGGGGTGTCTATGGGGTGTCTATGGGGTGTCTGTGGGGTGTCTATGGGGTGTCTGTGGGGGTTTATGGGGTGTCTATGGGTGTGGGGTGTCTATGGGTGTCTGTGGGGTGTCTATGGGGTGTCTATCGGTGTCTATGGGGTGTCTGTGGGTGTCTGTGGGTGTCTATAGGGTGTCTATGGGGTGTCTATGGGTGTCTATGGGGTCTATGGGGTGTCTATGGGGTGTCTATGGGGTCTATGGGGTGTCTATGGGTGTCTATGGGTGTCTATGGGGTGTCTATGGGGTGTCTATGGGGTGTCTATGGGTGTCTATGGGGTGTCTATGGGTGTCTATGGGTGTCTATGGGGTGTCTATGGGGTGTCTATGGGGTGTCTATGGGGTGTCTATGGGGTGTCTATGGGTGTCTATGGGTGTCTATGGGGTGTCTATGGGGTGTCTATGGGTGTCTATGGGTGTCTATGGGGTGTCTATGGGTGTCTATGGGGTGTCTATGGGGTGTCTATGGGTGTCTATGGGTGTCTATGGGTGTCTATGGGTGTCTATGGGGTGTCTATGGGGTGTCTATGGGTGTCTATGGGGCTCTATGGGGGTGCTGGAGCGGGACGGGCCCCCCCGCTTCTACATCCGCATCCTCGCCGACCTCGAGGACTACCTGGCCGAGGTGATGGGGGTGGCTATGGGGCGCTATGGGGCACATATGGGGTGGCTATGGGGTGATATGGGG
>NW_026642454.1:0-946 GCF_028554395.1 Pezoporus wallicus | reverse complement strand
CTATGGGTCTCTATGGGGTCTCTATGGGGTCTCTATGGGTCTCTATGGGTCTCTATGGGGTCTCTATGGGGTCTCTATGGGTCTCTATGGGGTCTCTATGGGTCTCTATGGGTCTCTATGGGTCTTCCATAGGGTTTCTGTAGGGTTTCCATAGGTTTTCTGTGGGTTTCTATAGGGGCTCTATCGGGGTTTCTATAGGTGCCCTATAGGGTTTCTATAGGGGTTTCTATGGGTGTTCTGTCAGGTTTCTATAGGGTCTCTATAGGGTTTCTATAGGGGTTCTATAGGGCTCTATGGGTCTCTATGGGTCTCTATGGGTCTCTATGGGGTCTCTATGGGGTCTCTATGGGTATCTATGGGTCTCTATGGGGTCTCTATGGGTCTCTATGGGATCTCTATGGGATCTCTATGGGTCTCTATGGATCTCTATGGGATCTCTATGGGTCTCTATGGATCTCTATGGGGTCTCTATGGGGTCTCTATGGGTCTCTATGGGTCTCTATGGATCTCTATGGGTCTCTATGGGTCTCTATGGGTCTCTATGGGGTCTCTATGGGTCTCTATGGGTCTCTATGGATCTCTATGGATCTCTATGGGTCTCTATGGGTCTCTATGGGTCTCTATGTGTCCCCCCCTAACCCCGCCCCCTTTCTCTCCGCAGCCTTGGCCACTGGTGGGACCCTGCCCCTGCCCAGCCTTGAGCCGGGGGGGCCCCTGGTGCTGGGGGGCAGCGGGGGGGCCCCGAGCGCCCCCCCCATGGCTCCTCCCCCTCCCCCGCTCTTCCTCAACCAAAGCCCCCTCCCCCTGCTGGGGGCGGCCGCAGCCCCTCCCCCACCCCCTCCCCCCCCCCCCGTGGCCTTGGCCCCCCCCTTCCCCCCCTCCCCCTCCCCCTCCTGCTCCTCGTGCAGCTCCGACCCCCCCCCACCCCCCCCATTGATGAGTAATT
>NW_026642452.1:0-955 GCF_028554395.1 Pezoporus wallicus | reverse complement strand
CCTACCCGCCCCGCCCCCGTCTCCCGCCCGCGGGCACCGTGCTTCTCGGTGGTCGCTCCCGGCAGGCATGGCTGCCCTCAGCGAGCGCTCACCGCGGAGCGCGTTCCCTTCAGTCACATTCCCTTCAGTCACGCTCCCCTCGCCCACCGCTCCCCTCAGACATGCTCCCCTCAGCCACACTTCCCTCGGCCACACTTCCCTCGGCCATCACTCACCTCAGCAGCCGTTCACCTCAGCCACGGTCCCGTCAGTAATCACTCCCCTCAGCCATGTTCCCTTCAGTCATCACCCCTCGGTCTTCGCTCCCCTCAGCCGCGCTCCAGTCAATCACTGTTCCCCTCAGCCATGTGCACTTCAGCCGTCGCTCCCTTCAGCCATAGCTCCCCTCAGCCATCGCTCCCCTCAGCCACACTCCCCTCAGCCATAGCTCCCCTCAGCCACGCTCAGCCACGCCATAGCTCCCTCAGCCATAGCTCCCCTCAGCCATCGTTCCCCCAGCCATAGCTCCCTCAGCCATAGCTCCCTCAGCCATCAGCTCCCCTCAGCCATAGCTCCCCTCAGCCATAGCTCCCCTCAGCCATAGCTCCCTCAGCCATAGCTCCCCCTCAGCCATTGTTCCCCAGCCATCCCCTCAGCCATTGTTCGCCATAGCTCCCCTCAGCCATAGCTCCCCTCAGCCATAGCTCCCCTCAGCCATAGCCATCGTTCCCTCAGCCATTGTTCCCCAGCCATAGCTCCCTCCACGCTCCCCTCAGCCACGCTCCCCTCAGCCATAGCTCCCCTCAGCCATAGCTCCCCTCAGCCATAGCTCCCCTGCCATAGCTCTCTCAGCCATAGCTCCCCTCAGCCATTGTTCCCCCAGCCATCGTTCCCCAGCCATTGTTCCCTCAGCCATAGCCCCCCTCAGCCACGTCCCCCAGCCATAGCTCCCTCAGCCATAGCTCCCCTCAGCCAT
>NW_026642451.1:0-9376 GCF_028554395.1 Pezoporus wallicus | reverse complement strand
CTTCCAGGCTGCTCCTGGTTCCTCTGCCTCATTAAGGGGGGGCTGTGGAGGAGGAGGCGGGGCGGGGGGAGCCCAGCGCTGCCTCCCGCAGCCGCCGGCAGTGACGGTTTTCCATGCTTGGATCCCGGCTGCGGAGGAGCTGGGAGAAAATCCATCTGCAGGGAGCAGCGTGGGGGCTCGTGCAGGGCCCTGGAGCCCCTGCCCCGTGTGGGCTCTGCACCCCAGGCACTGCTGACAGTTGATAGGGGCAGGGGCCTGCTGGCCCCATGGGCTGTCCCACAGCGTGGGGCCACAGGGCGGTCACTGCTCCAGCAGCCTGGGGATGCCAAGCATCACCTATGGTGCAGGGAAGTGTCCAGGCTGAGGTGGTTCTGGGGGTGAAACTGCTGCCTTTTGCCGGTGACACTGGTGCAGGACAGGTTGTGGGGACACAGGGCTGGATGGGGACAGAGAACTTCTTGGGTTAAATGGGGATGGGGCAGCAAGAGGTTGGCCCTCAGCGCTGCCCCAGTGCCACCACTGGGCCCCACCCCAACCAGTGGCTCTGGGTGCCCACAGCTTGCACCCCTGGCTGTTGCTATAACCTCCCCAGTCTGGATGCTGTCGGTGCCCCAGTGCTGGTGGCTGTGGTCCAGCAGGGCCTGGCTGCTGTCCCTGTGCTGCAGCTCTCAGGGAGCCTTTCCCAGCCATCAGATGCCACCTTGCTGCCAGCCTGTGCGACCTGTCCCCATCCTGTCCGCAGCATCCCTACAGTGACCCCCTGCCACCCAGCTTCATCCTGGCTGCCTCTTGTGGTAGCATCCGTGTGGACCCCATGTCTCTTACAGCCCTGTGCCTCCAAACCCCACTTTATCCATGCTCGTGCTGGGGCTCCATCAATCAGAAACTGCCTAAGCCAATGAAAACGAACAAAACCAACCCTCTTAATACAAGTTTCTCCCTCGTGCTCCTACCCTAGCAGATGAACAGGGAAAGAACAGTTCACTTTCTGCACTCACAACTGGGCTTGAGCTCTAGAAAGAAAATGCAGATCCAGATCCATTTTACAGTGTTAACAGAGGAATCTCTTGTGGCTGTAAAGAGCTCCTGGTTGTTGTACCCCCAGCATCCCCCGTGTGCCCAGGAACCGAGGCTGCCATTGCTGGAGCAGCTGAGGGAATGCCAGCCCCCACCCAGGCATCCCACAGCAGCCTGAAAGCACTCCTGGCTCTGGCACCCGGCAGGCACAGGGCGTCTTGTCCTGTCCATTGGCTGCAGATGCTCTCTTGTGGCTGGGCGGAAGCCACGGCAGGGGCAGTCCTGTTGTGAGGAAGAGGCAGAAGACAAGAGTGGAGGAGCCCATCCTGCAGGGACCCAGCGAGGTCCTTTACCTGTGGGAACACAAGCACAGCCTCGTCCCAGGTTCTTGAAGGGCAGGCGCCTTCCCATGCAGGACTTTCAGGATTACGCACTTTAACAGGAGCTCTCCCCTGCTCACAGCCTTAGAACCCGGCCCTGGCGCTGCACAGGAGCTCCATCCTCCATCCAGCCATTGAAACCAGCCCAAACAGAACGCACTTCCACTGTGCACGCTCGGGGGTTAACCCTGACCTGCCCTGTTCTGTTCCAGGCATCTGCTGTCAATGCCTCCTTTAGAACAGTGCCATCCCATGGGAATCTTTCTGCCTTTTGCCTTAGCATTTTCTAGCAGCTGCTGCGAACGGGCACGCTCCAACATCTCTTTTACAAGAGACAAATCCATACAAAATCCCAGGGAACCTCCCTATTAGACCCCTGCCAATGGGTGCTAGGACCCCCCCCCCATAGCATTACCTCATTGGACCCCTCCCATCGCTGCTGGCATCCCCCTATGGGACCCCCACTAATGGGTGCTGGGACCCCCCGCATGGGCTCTCCCATTGGACCTCCCTAATGGGTGCTGGCAAACCCCCCCATGGGATTCCTCATACTGGGTTCTGGGACCAACCCTTGAGAACCCCCGCCATGGGTTCTGGGATCTCTTCACGGTGCCCCCCCACACTGGCTGCTGGGACCCCGGCCTATGGGACCTCCCAATTGGACACCCACCAGTGGGTGTTGTGACCCCAACACCAGTGGGTGCTGTGACCCCCCCCAATGGGCTCTCCCTTAGGACCCCCACCAGCGGGTACTGGGACTCCCCCCAGAAAAACCTGCTGGAAATGGGTGCCCCCCCATCACACCCCCCCCACCCCCCCCTGTAGCACCTCCCCAATGCCTGCTTCCAACCATGGCCCCCCTCAAAACCGGGACACACCCCCCCCCCCCCCAGTCCAGAACCACCCAACCCATTTTGGGGGGGGTCTCTCTGGACCTAAGTGTGTCCCCACTCCAAATCACCCCAGGGCTTGAAGCTTAAACCTCCTCCCCTTATGGACCCCCCTATGACATTAATGCCCCCCCTACCAGGGTGATGGATGAGGGTGTCCCCCCTTCATTGAGCTTTGAATGTTCACTATGGCGAGGGGGGTGGGGGAGGAGTAGGGGGGAGCGCACACGACACCCAATGGAAGAGACCCAAGGGGCACCCCCCCGGGTGCTGGGATGAGCTTAATGCCTTGTTGGGCAGATGTCCACTGAGCAGTGATGGAGGAGAGGGGGATGCCCTGAAAAAGTGGGATGCTCCAGTTGGATGCAGGGATGAAGTGGGATGCTCCAGCTGGATGCAGGGATGAAGTGGGATGCTCCAGCTGGATGCAGGGATGAAGCAGAACCATGGAAGTTTGGGTTCTCCTTCATCATTTGGGTGTGGAGAGGAGCCTTCAGCATGGATTGGAGCCATAGAACAAGGGGTGATGGGTTCCAACTGGAACAGCGAAGTTCAGGTTGGAGATAAGGAAGTGAGGGTGCTGGGACACTGGGATGGGTGGGATGGAGAAGAACGGATGGGCTTGGAGCAACCTGGTCTAATGGAAGCTGTCCCCCCTGCCTCTTCATGCCCTGTTTTAATGGTGGGGCAATGACTGGACTTGATGCTCCTGAAGGTCTTTCCCAACCTGGTTGATTTCCTGCTTCCCAGCTCCTGCTTCCCACTGTTCCCTGCCCTCCATCCCTCATCCCCATCCCTCCCCATGGACCAGAAGAAGAGGTGGGCATGCAAAGCATCCTCTCTGTGGGAAAATAAGGCAACTTTACTGAAGCTCGAGCCACGTGCAAGCGATGCCGTTCCTCAAGACTTCTCCCCCCTTAGAGCCTGCAGCAACTCCTGCACCCGAGTGATGAATTCCAACAGCACCCGGACTGGGAAGTAGCAGAAGCCACTGGTGCTCGAGGCCGTGGGCGCCGGCATCGTCTCCTGGACGGGGGTATGGGAGACGTGCTGGTGGCTCCATGTCGGGGGCGTCGCGGAGGCTGCCGCGGAGCGGAACGTCCTCAGCTGGTAGAGGATCCAGTCGTGGAAGTGCTGCGTCGAGGTGTAGACCCCCGGTTTCTTGGCCCTGGCGCAGCCGCGGCCCCAGCTCGTCAGCCCCACAACCCAGTAGAAGTTGGCGCGCTTCTCCCGGCACATGAGGGGACCGCCGCTGTCACCCTATGGAGGAGAAGGAGAGAGGATGAGGATGGGGATGGGTCGCCATGGCAATGCCGGAGGGGACCACCACTGTCAGCCTATGGGGACGGAAGGGTTCTCCTTCATCATTTGGGCGCGGAGAGGGACCTTCAGCATGGATTGGAGCCATAGGACGAGGGCTGATGGCTTCCCACTGGAACAGGGGAGTTTGGGTTGGAGATAAGAAGTTGTTCCCTATGAGGGTGGTGGGACACTGGCATGGGTAGGATGGAGAAGGATGGATGGGGCTTGGAGCTAGCTGGTCTAATGGAAGGCGTCCCTGCCCCTTGCTTAGAACTGGATGCTTTAAGCTCCTTCCCAACCTAAAGCATTCCATGAATCCATGCTCATGACATGGTTTAGTGGTGGAATCTCGATGCTCTGAAAGCTCCAAGCTCTATGGTCCCTGCGCAGGGATGACGGACCAGGAGCCGGATGTGTTTCCGAAGCTGGGATAAAGGGGGATGCAGAGCAAGGCCCTGCAGATGGGAGAAGAGAAGGGAGCCCCAGTGGCACATCCCTACCTGGCAGGTGTCGATGCCACCCTGCGGGTACCCAGCGCAGAGGTTGTGTCTCTTGATGGCCCCTCGGTACCATTGGCTGCTATTGCAGAGCTTGACATTGATGAGGGGCACCTTGGCCTCCTGCAGGGCTGATGGGGACGATGCCCCCGCTGTGGGGACACAAAGGGGGTCAGGATTAGGGGGACAAGGGATGGATTTGAGGGTACTGGGGGCTGAGAAGCTCAATGGGAGCCGTCAACACCCCCTATGGCCTGGGCTGCATCCCCTTTGCTCTGCATCCTCAGCGTAAGGAGGACAGGGGAGGACCTTCAGCGATGGGCCAAGGGGTGATGGGTTCCAAGTGAACCAGGGATGCTCAGGTTGGAGAGAAGGAAGCGGTGGGACAGTGGGATGGGCTGGATGGAGAAGGCTGGGAGGCTCCATCCCCAGTCGGAGCAACCTCCAATAGACCTGGATGAGCTTTACCCTCCCTTCCATCCCATTCCATGAATCCATGACCCGGCATTCCAAGGCCAACGGGGCCGTCGGGCACTCACTCCTGGCCTCCGTCGCGCCCCATCCGCTGACGAAGCACTCGGAGAGCTGGGATAGCCTGAGCGTCGCATCGGGCAGGCAGGCGAGCTGCACGTGGTAGCCGCACTGCACCGGCTGGTCCAGCTCCAGCAAGGCGATGTCGAAGCCGCCGGAGATGCTGGTGTAATATTCATGGACCACGACCTGCCGGATCCAACGCTTCTGGGTCTCGGAATTGGCCCGAGCCAGGTCCGTGATTCCGACCATCACAAACCAATCCGTGGTGAAGCTGGGAGGCAGTGGAAGAGCAAGGGGTTAGAGCCGTAGGACAAGGGGTGATGGGTTCCGACTGGGAATTGCAGGGTGGAGATAGGGAAGGGATTCCCTATGAGGGCGCTGGGGTACTGAGATGGGATGGAAGGAGAAGGTTTGGATGCTCCATCCCTGGCAGTGCTCAAGGCAGGCTTGGAGCAAGCTGCCCTATGGACGGCATCCCTGCCCATGGCAAGCGGCTGGAAGTGGATGATCCCCAGCTCCTTTGCAACCCAACCCATTCCATGATCCATTCCATTCCATTCTATGGAGAAGAGGGGTGGGAAGCAGCCACATTCCTGCTGCTTCCCAAAGGAAAGCACTGCCCCAGCGCGCCTCAGGCTCAAGGGCTGTCAAGCTGGAAGCAGCCTTCTCCTGAGCGCTCTTCCCAGTGCATCCAGGATGGGGAAGGGGACGGGATGGGAGCTGCTCCTTGGCTATTCCCTATGGCTGGAATCCCTTCTCCCCCTTACTTTTGCCCGACGAAGCAGTGAGCGGCCGTGAGGACCCAGTGGGGGGTGATGAGGGACCCCCCGCAGATGTGCAAAGAGCCATTGGCCGTGGGGACCTGGATGCTGACCATCCATGGCCAGGCGCCCTGCTGCGCATCCACGCCTCCGACGATGCGCGACATCCCATAGTAATCAGCCATGGGACGGATACCGCAGGTCCCTCTGGAAGCACAAGCCCAACATTTGATGGTTAGGCATGAAGGGAGAGCATTGTCCGACCCCATAGGGTGCTGCAGGGACAAGGGACCCTATGGGGCGCCCAATAGATGAGCATCATCTTGCCCCATAGGGTGCTTCAGGGACAAGGGACCCTCTGAGGCGCCCAATAGATGAGCAGCATCTTGCCCCATAGGGTGCTTCAGGGTCAGGGGACCCTATGGGGTGCCCCATAGCTGCGCTTTGCCACCGCATGGGGTGATGGCAAGGAAGTGGTGCTCCCCCAAGCTCACCACCCCATTGGTGTGACCATGGTTGGGAGCAGCAGTATCTCCCTGTGGAATACCAGGAGCCCCAGAGCCTGGGGCCACTCACCCACAGCTGTCCCAGGAGCCATGCACCAGCCGGGCCAAGAGCAGCAGGATGAGGACACGGAGCAAAGCCCTCGCTGCCATCACTGCTAAGGGCGACACCAAGGAGCTGCCACCAAAGACCTGCAACCAAGGAGCTGCTACCAAGGAGCTGCAACCAAGGAGCTGCAACCAAGGAGCTGCTACCAAGGAGTTGCAAGCAAAGAGTGACTACCAAGAAGCTGCTACCAAGGAGCTGCTACCAAGGAGTTGCAACCAAGGAGCTGCAACCAAGGAGCTGCAACCAAGGCGCTGCAAGCACCACTGCGCCCAAAGCGCAACTGCCACAGGGATACGGGTGCTGGATGCAGGTCCCTTTGTGCTGGGGCTGATGTCATAGAGAGGCAGGTTCCATGGGAGGGAGGGGGGGGTCCATGGGGAGGCTTCCATGGGGGGATCCATAGGGGGTTCAATGCGGGGGGCATATGGAGATGGGCGTGGTTCTGATGGGCTTGGGGTGATCTGAATCCCTGTGGGATGCTCTGGAGCTCTGTGGAATGCTCTGGAGCCCTGTGGGCTGCTCTTCTTGTGGGATGCTGTGAATCCCTGTGGGATGCTCTTAACCCCTATTGGACACTCTGCTTTCAGGGTGCTCTGAATCCCTATGGGATGCTCTGGAGCCCTGTTGGATGCTCTGAATCCCTATGGGATGCTCTGTTTGTGGGATATTCTGGAGCTCCCTTGTGCCACCAGCTCATTCCTAAGATCCATATGTAATGTGTGGGGTTTGTTGATGAAGAAGTTTGGGGGGAAGGAGGCTCTCTGTGGCTGTCGTTATGTGAAACAGTTCTCCTTTCTGACTCTGTACCTGTTGTACTCTGCAAGTAATGGGGGGGGGGGAGGTCAGTTGTATTGTTGCGCGGGATTGTGAGAGAGAAAAGGGGGCTGGGTGGCTCGAAGTGGTGTCTTGTTGCAACGCTTGAGGGGAGGGGGCTGCGACGGGGAGGAGGCTGGCAGTGGACGCTTCTCGAAACCTCCCGAAACTTCTCGGTAATGAGACCCCTGCAAGAAAGGGAACCAATGGGGAAGAGCCACGTCAACATCCGAGTGAGGAGGGGCGACAGGATTGGCTGGGGCCTTGAACCGAAAAAGATAAAGGATCACCTCCCAGGGACGGCGTGTGCGCGTCTTGGGCAGAGCGGGGGACTCCCTGGGGCACTCAGCGCTGTTTTATCTGCTATCGCTTACTCAGTTTAGTAAAACCTATACTTGAAACCGCAATTGGCTACAATATTGATAACACATACACCAGAGAACATCCACACTGCAGCACAGGGGTGTGGGATCATGGAGTCATGGAGCCACGGAGTCGTGGAATGGGTCGGGTTGAAGGCACCTTAAAGCTCATGCAGCTCCAGCCCCTGCCATGGGCAGGGACGCCTTCCATAGAGCAGTATGCTCCAAGCCCCATCCAATCATGCCCGCTTCCAGGAACGGCCCACAAACTCCATTCCTTCTGCCCCAAGCCCTTTCCAATCCCTTCTTTTCCCACCCTCCCCCCCCACCGCCCCCCATGCCCCCCGAGTTCCATGGTTTTGGCACCATTTGAACTCCCACCTCCCCTCCAAAGCTGTATGGACTTGTGCCCTGTAAAAGAGATGTTGGAGCGTGCCCATTCGCAGCAGCTGCTAGAAAACGCTAAGGCAAAAGGCAGAAAGATTCCAATGGGATGGCAGTGTTCTAAAGCAGGCGTTGAATTGCATCATGGGCAGACTCAGAACGATCAGACAGGTTCATGTAACACGTTCTGTCACAGCCTTGCCAACCGCGTCCTTGAGCTAATAGCACAAAGTCTATGGCAGCTCTGTGTTGAAGGGTAGCGTGTTTGACTGAATCGTTCTCTGTTAACAGACCATTGCTGGGGGTGAAAAACCTGCGGGGCAGAGGCTGGGTTTCTTCCCGCCTCTCACCGGGAGGAGTGGACCCCCCGCCGCCCCGCAGCGCGCATCTTGGCGCCTGCCGGAGCACACAAAGGCGAGGGGCGGGCGAGTATCAGAGCCCTCTGCCCGCGGGCAGGCAATGGGGGGAGCCCGCCGGAGCCTGCTGCTGCCGCCGCCGGGCGAGTGAGGGAGCTCGCGGCAGCGGGGAGGTGGAGGCGGCGCGCCCGTGCTCCGCAGCTCCTTGTCCCGCCGCCACCGGGCGCAGCCCCTCGGCCGGAGGGGAGCCGCCGCCGCAGCCTCCGCTGGGCTCCCGCGGGAGCGCCGTTTTCCTCCCCGCCGTCCAGCCCGCGGTTCGCCTCGTGCCGGACGGGATGTGGAGCATTCAGGCTGTGGGGCAGGTTCACAGCACCTCGATTTTCCGCTTCTGTTTTAATGTTTTTCCACGTATCGTGCTGTTAGAAGAACCTCGCCAATCTGTTTTAATTGATTTTTACTGTAATTAATATCGAGAGACAAGAAGCAAGCAGCGCTGGGTGCGCCGGGGAGGCTCCGCTCCGCCCCGCCCCGCGCGAGACGCACACCGGGAACTGCTGGGGATAGTCTCTTACACTTTGGGGTTTCCCGGGCTTCTTGGGTTTCAGCCAATCCTGTTGTCTTCTTTTCCCGGGCTTCTTGGGTTTCAGCCAATCCTGTTGTCTTCTTTTCCCGGGCTTCTCCACCTCTTGTTGGGGTCTTGTCTCCGGGTCAAGAAATATGATGTCTCTCACAAGTCTGACCGCCATCTTAGCCCCCATAAATTCCACTCCTGATGTGTTCATTTGTTCAGCGCACAGGTTTCACAACGTTCTGTAACAGGACATATCTCTAAGTTACCTAGCCCCCCTTTTTCTAAGCACATTCACGCACTTTAAACAATGAACAAAACATTTCTGTGCACAATATTGCGGTTGACCCAGGGGAATTATTCCCTTGGTTCTTCTTCCTCCTCACTGTGGTATTGACAGGGACACTTACCATACCCTTTGCACATAGCACAGTGATCACAAGGGATTCCATCTCCACACAAAGTGCAATGATCGCTAGGACCCCTGAGTTGCTGACACGAATCACTCTGATGTAACTCACAGATCCTCTTCGGGAAGGGGCTCTGGGTTTGCTGCTGTTGCCCAGGAGCTGCCCCATCTGCTTCTCTGCTCTTGTCTTCCTCAGAGCCTCGTTGGGGGAACAGCACCCGGAAGGGCAGCAAGAGGAGACCCAAAGAACTCACCCCTGTCCCTCCTGCTCGCACCCCCCAGCCAACGCAGCTCTTATGCTGATGGCTCCTGGATCCCTCCCCATGTCCCTAACCCGGTTACCAGATTTCTTCCTTCCTCTACGCCCTCCTTGCAGCCCCACCACGATCCCCTTCAGCCTTTCTGCTTCCCACAGTCACCCCCCAGTCCCTGCTCTCTCCCCCATTCCGTGTCCCCCATTCCGTGTCCCCTTTGCTTGCTCCCAGCTTCCA
>NW_026642450.1:0-953 GCF_028554395.1 Pezoporus wallicus | reverse complement strand
ATGGGACCATGGTTGCATCGCCATTGGCATCGCCATCATGGGACCATGGCGGCATCACCATTGGCATCGCCTTCAAGGGACCATGGTTGCATCGCCATTGGCATCACCATCAAGGGACCATGGTTGCATCGCCATTGGCATCACCATCATGGGACCATGGTTGCATCGCCACTGGCATCACCATCATGGGACCATGGTTGCATCGCCACTGGCATCACCATCAAGGGACCATGGTTGCATCGCCACTGGCATCACCATCAAGGGACCATGGTTGCATCGCCATTGGCATCACCATCATGGGACCATGGTTGGCATCACCATCAAGGGACCATGGCCATTGGCATCGCATCACCATTGGCATCGCCATCATGGGACCATGGCGGCATCGCCATTGGCATCACCATCAAGGGACCATGGTTGCATCGCCATTATCGCCGTTGGCATCGGCATCGGCATCGCCATCATGGGACCATGGCGGCATCACCATTGGCATAGCCATCAAGGGACCATGGTTGCATTACCATCGGCATCGCCATCATGGGACCATGGTTGCATCGCCATTGGCATCGCCATCATGGGACCACGGTTGCATCGCCATTGGCATCACTACTGGCATCAACATTGGCATCGCCATCATGGGACCATGGTTGCATCGCCATTGGCATCGCCATCAAGGGACCGTGGCAGCATCGCCATTGGCATCGCCATCATGGGACCATGGCGGCATCGCCATCAAGGGACCATCGCCATCAAGGGACCATGGTTTGCATTGGCATCGCCACTGGCATCGCCATCGGCATCGCCATCATGGGACCATGGTTGCATCGCCATTGGCATCGCCATCAAGGGACCATGGTTGCATTGCCATTGGCATCGCCATCAAGGGACCATGGTTGCATCGCCATCGGCATCGCCATCAACGGACCATGGCGGCATCGCCATTGGCATCGCCA
>NW_026642449.1:0-963 GCF_028554395.1 Pezoporus wallicus | reverse complement strand
TGGGCAGGTGAGAGACCACCTGAAAATTTGGATTCAAATGGACTTTTAGGTATGAAACCGAGGAGAGACTGCTATGATGGTGACACCGTTGCAAAGCTGCTTGTGTGCTGAAGAGGCCCAGCACCAGCTTTCCCTCCTGGCTCTTCTGCTGTGGGACCAGAGGCGAAACGTTTGCGCTGTACTCACTGTGCTGCTGGGCAGCTGAGTGAGACCACCCGAGAATTTGGATTCAAATGGACTTTTAGGTATGAAACCGAGGAGAGACTGCAATGATGGTGACAGCATTGCAAAGCTGCTTGTGTGCTGAAGAGGCCCAGCACTAGCTTTCCCTGCTGGTCCTTCTGCTGTGGGAGCAGATGCCACTGTTCATTCTGTGCTGTGTTGCTGCACAGCAGAGAGCAGGCTCTGGACTGATTCCATTCAAATGCTTTTCCTGTGTGAAAGTGAGCAGTGAAAGCAATGATGGAGGCACCAATGTAAAGGTGATTGTGTGCTGAACAGGCCCAGCACCAGCTTTCAATCCTGGCTCTTCTGCTGTGGGAGCAGAGGCCAAACGTTCGTGCTGTACTCACTGTGGTGCTGGGCAGCTGAGAGAGACCACCTGAGAATTTGGATTCAAATGGACTTTTAGGTATGAAACCGAGGAGAGACTGCAAAGATGGTGACACCGTTGCAAAGCTGCTTGTGTGCTGAAGAGGCCCAGCACTAGCTTTCCCTGCTGGTCCTTCTGCTGTGGGAGCAGATGCCACTGTTCATTCTGTGCTGACTGTGTTGCTGCGCAGCAGAGAGCAGGCTCTGGACTGATTCCATTCCAATGCTTTTCCTGTATGAAAGTGAGCAGTGAAATCAGCGATGGAGGCACCAATGTAAAGGTGATTGTGTGCTGAACAGGCCCAGCACCAGCTTTCAATCCTGGCTCTTCTGCTGTGGGGGCAGAGGCCAAACGTTCATGCTGTACTCACT
>NW_026642448.1:0-945 GCF_028554395.1 Pezoporus wallicus | reverse complement strand
TGGCCGGCGGGCACCGCGGCGCCGGGGGGCTGCTGGAGGACCAGGGTGATGCGCTTGGATTCAGCCTATGGGGCGGAGGGGGGGGAGAAAGGGGGGGGAAGGGAAAGTTATGGGGGGGGTCGCATTGGGGACCCCGTAAGGCAACCATGGGAACCGGCCTGAGGTTCTTGAGCTGGAGACCCCCATAACCCAACCCTATAGGGGTTCTTGAGCTTGGAGACCCCATAACCCAACCCTATGGGGGTTCTTGAGCTTGGAGACCCCATAACCCAACCCCATAGGGGCTTCTTGAGCTTGGAGACCCCATAACCCAACCCTATAGGGAGCTCCATGAGCTTGGAGACCCCATAACCCAACCCCATAGGGGTTCTTGAGCTTGGAGACCCCATAACCCAACCCTATAGGGGTTCTTGAGCTTGGAGACCCCATAACCCAACCCCATAGGGGTTCTTGAGCTTGGAGACCCCATAGGGGTTCTTGACCCAACCCAACATAGGGGGTTCTTGAGCTTGGAGACCCCTCCAACCCTACAGGGGTTCCCCCCCATACCCCCTATAGGGGCTCTTGAGCTTGGAGACCCATAACCCAACCCCATAGGGGTTCTTGAGCTTGGAGAACCCATAACCCAACCCTATAGGGGTTCTTGAGCTTGGAGACCCCACAACCCCACAACCCAATCCTATGGGGGTTCTTGAGCTTGGAGACCCCATAACCCAACCCTATAGGGGTTCTTGAGCTTGGAGACCCCATAACCCAACCTATGAGGTTCCTGAGCTTGAGACCCCATAACCCGGCCTATAGGGGTTCTTGAGCTTGGAGACCCCATAACCCATCTAGAGGAGTTCTTGAGCTTGGAGACCCCATAACCCATCATTGGGTACCCCATAACCCAACCCTATGCATGCTCTTCACTTTGGGAGCCCCATAACCCAACCATGGAGACCT
>NW_026642447.1:0-9707 GCF_028554395.1 Pezoporus wallicus | reverse complement strand
CCCCCTACCATACTGGGACCCCCCCACCATACTGGGACCCCCCCCCCCCCCCGCCATACTGGGACCCCCCCTCTAGCCATACTGGGAGCACCCCCCACCATACTGGGACCCCCACCCAGCCATACTGGGAGCACCCCGTCACCATACTGGGATCACCCCCCCCACCATACTGGGACCCCCCCTACCATATTGGGATCACCCCCCCACCATACTGGGACCCCCCCCGCCATATTGGGATCACCCCCCCACCATACTGGGAACCCCCCCTGCCATACTGGGATCACCCCCCCACCATACTGGGACCCCCCCCGCCATATTGGGATCACCCCCTCACCATACTGGGACCCCCCCCCCGCCATACTGGGAGTCCCCCCCTGTACCATACTGGGACCCCCCCCCGCCATACTGGGACCCCCCCCCCACCATACTGGGAACCCCCCCACCATACTGGTAGCACTCCCCCTACCATACTGGGAGCACCCTCCCACCATACTGGGACCCCCCCTGCCATACAGGGATCACCCCCCCACCATACTCTGACCCCCCCCACCATATTGGGATCACCCCCCACCATACTGGGATCACCCCCATACCCTACTGGAACCCCCCCCCCACCATACTGGAATCACCCCCATACCCTACTGGAACACCCCCCCACCCTACTGGGAGCCCCCCCCGACCCCCCATTTCCCCATTAGACCCCTTAACTCCCCCCCCCCTGCATGGAGACCTCTCGGAGCCCGTGGACGTCTACAGCGACTGGATCGATGCTTGTGAAGCTGCCAACCAGTAGCAAGGGGGGGGGGCCCCAGTTACCCCCACCCCCCCCCCCTCTGCCCCCCAAGATACTGGGATGGGGGTCAAGGACATTGGGGGGGGGGGGGTCCCATTCTGCCCCCTTATTGTGGGGGGGACACATTCCGGTTTATAACTTTGGGTCCCCTATGGTGTCACCCTATTGTGTGCCCCCCCCCCAAACCCACAGGGATGGGACCCCCACTTTGGGGGGGGGGGGAATGGACAATGAATAAATGCCCTGGTGGGGCTGGGCTGGGGCTGAGTGTCCTTGGCATGGGGTGGAGCCCCATAGGGATGTGGGGAGCCCCATAGGGATGTGGGGGGGGACACGTGGGGGGACCCCCATCCAATTGCTCTCTCCAGCCCCCCAGCACCCCCATTCCTCCAGGCTTAGTTTGCATGTGGCTTTTATTGTGTCTCAGTGGCTTCATTGTTGGGGGGGGGGGGGGGGGTTCTTGTGCGTGCCCCCCCCCTGCCCCCCAAAAGGGCCCTTGTGTGTGTGTGTCCCCCAAGGGGCCGTGTCCCCCTCTAGGTCTGTGTCCCTAAGGTCCCTGTGTGCCCCACAGGTCCATGTGTGTGCGCCCCACAGATCTCTGTGCGCCCCCCATGTCCATGTGTCCTTCAGGTCACTGTGCCCCCCAAGTCCCTGTGTCCCCTCTAAGGTCCATGTGCCCCCCCATGTCCCTGTGCCCCCCATATCCCTGTATCCCCCACCCCCATGTGCATCCCAAGGGGCCTCACGTCCCCCCATCCCCATTTATCTCCTCAGGCCTCTCGTGCCCCCCATCTCCATGTGCATCCCTATGTCCCCCATGTCCCTGTCCCCCCCCATATCCCTGTATCCCCCATCTCCATGTGTGTCCCTATGTCCTCCCCATATCCCTGTATCCCCCACCCCCATGTGCATCCCAAGGGGCTTCACGTCCCCCCATCCCCATTTATCTCCTCAGGCCTCTCGTGCCCCCCATCTCCATGTGCATCCCTATGTCCCCCATGTCCCTGTCCCCCCCCATATCCCTGTATCCCCCATCTCCATGTGTGTCCCTATGTCCTCCCCATATCCCTGTATCCCCCACCCCCATGTGCATCCCAAGGGGCCTCACGTCCCCCCATCCCCATTTATCTCCTCAGGCCTCTCGTGCCCCCCATCTCCATGTGCATCCCTATGTCCCCCCCATATCCCTGTCCCCTCCACCCCCATGTGCATCCCAAGGGGCCTCACGTCCCCCCATCCCCATTTATCTCCTCAGGCCTCTCGTGCCCCCCATCTCCATGTGCACCCCTCAGCCTCTGTGTTTGTCACCCCCCCCCCCCCCCCCCCACCGTGCCCTATGCATCAGGGGTGATGATTGGGCCCGTCGAGGCCGTCGAGGAGGCCGGCGCAGTACTTGGGGTCGCAGACCTGGCGGGGCAGGCCGTAGACGGTCATGCCCCGTTGCGAGGCGCCCTTGTTGCTGCCCATCTGCAGGCCGATGGTGAGCGCGTCGCAACGCTCCATGCCCAACGCCGGCGCCGCCAGGATCTGCCGCTTCGTGCCCGGCGCCGTCATCCCCGCCTGCGGCACCGCCACCATGAAGCCAAGGGATAAAGGGGGGGGGTGGGGGCAAGGGTGGGTGTCGTTAGGGGAAGGTTGGAATCAAAGTTGGGTGTCGTTGGGGTCAACACTGGGTGTCATTGGGGTCAAAGTTGGGTGTCGTTGGGGGCAAGGTTGGGGTCAAAGTTGGGTGTCGTTGGGGTCAATGTTGGGTGTCATTGGGGGCAAGGTTGGGATCAAAGTTGGGTGTTGGGGTCAAAGTTGGGTGTCGTTGGGGTCAACGTTGGGTGTCGGGGGCAAGGTTGGGATCAAAGTTGGGTGTCATTGGGGGCAAGGTTGGGGGCAAGGGTGGGTGTCGGGGGCAAGGTTGGGTGTCGTTAGGGGAAGGTTGGGATCAAAGTTGGGTGTCATTGGGGTCAAAGTTGGGTGTCGTTAGGGTCAAGGTTGCGGTCAAGGTTGGGTGTCATTGGGGTCATGGTTGGGTGTCATTGGGATCAAGGTTGCGGTCAAGGTTGGGTGTTGGGGGCAAGGTTGGGGGCAAGGTTGGGTGTCGTTGGGGGCAAGGGTGGGGGGTCAAGGGTGGGTGTCATTGGGGGCAAGGTTGGGTGTCGGGGTCAAAGTTGGGTGTCGTTGGGGACAAGGTTGGGTGTCGGGATCAAAGTTGGGTGTCATTGGGGGCAAGGTTGGGTGTCGCGGTCAAAGTTGGGTGTCGTCGGGGTCAAGGTTGGGTGTCGGGGTCAATGTTGGGTGTCGTTGGGGTCAAGGTTGGGTGTCGAGGTCAAAGTTGGGTGTCATTGGGGTCAAGGTTGGGTGTCGGGGTCAAAGTTGGGTGTCGTTGGGGTCAAAGTTGGGTGTTCAGGGTCAAGGTTGGGTGTCGGGGTCAAAGTTGGGTGTCAGGGTCAAGGTTGGGTGTCACAGTCAAAGTTGGGTGTCGTTGGGTCAAAGTTGGGTGTCGTTGGGGTCAAGGTTGGGTGTCGCGGTCAAAGTTGGGTGTCGTTGGGGTCAAGGTTGGGTGTCACAGTCAAAGTTGGGTGTCGTTGGGTCAAAGTTGGGTGTCGCGGTCAAAGTTGGGTGTCGTTGGGGTCAAGGTTGGGTGTTGTTGGGGACAAGGTTGGGGCAAGGTTGGTTTTCTTTGGGGGCAAGGTTGGGGTCAAGTTTGGGTAGGTGTTGGGGTCAAGATTGGGTCCCGTTGGGGTCAAGGTAGGGTCTCATTGGGGTCATGGTTGGATGTCACTGGGGTCAAGGTTGGGTCCTGTTGTGGTCATAATTGGGTCTCATTGGGGTCAAGCTTGGGTCTTGGGGTCAAGGTTGGGTCCCATTGAGGTCAATGTGGGGTCTCATTGGGGTCAAGGTTGGATGTCACTGGGGTCAAGGTTGGGCCTCATTGGGGTCAAGGTTGGGTCTTGTTGGAGTCAAGGTTTGGTCCATTGGGATCAAGGTTGGGTCCTATTGAGGTCAGGATTGGGTCCCATTGGGGTCAAGGTTGGGTCTCACGGGGGTCAAGGTTGGGTCTCATTGGGGTCAAGGTTGGGTCCCATTGAGGTCAATGTGGGGTCTCATTGGGGTCAAGGTTGGATGTCATTGAGGTCAAGATTGGGTGTTGTTGAGGTCAACGTTGGGTCTCGTTGGGGTCAAGGTTGGTGTTATGATTGGGTCACGTTGGGGTCAAGGTTGGGTCTCATTGGGGTCAAGGTTGGGTCACGTTGGGGTCAAGGTTGGGTCACGTTGTGGTCAAGGTTGGGTCTCATTGGGGTCAAGGTTGGGTCTCATTGGGGTCAAGGTTGGGTCCCATTGAGGTCAATGTGGGGTCTCATTGGGGTCAAGGTTGGATGTCATTGAGGTCAAGATTGGGTGTTGTTGAGGTCAACGTTGGGTCTCGTTGGGGTCAAGGTTGGTGTTATGATTGGGTCACGTTGGGGTCAAGGTTGGGTCTCTTTGGGGTCAAGGTTGGGTCACGTTGGGGTCAAGGTTGGGTGTCATTGGGGTCAAGGTTGGGTCACGTTGTGGTCAAGGTTGGGTCTCATTGGGGTCAAGGTTGGGTCACGTTGGGGTCAAGGTTGGGTCTCCTTGGGGTCAAGGTTGGGTCTCATTGGGGTCAAGGTTGGGTCACGTGGTCAAGGTTGGGTCTCATTGGGGTCAAGGTTGGGTTTCATTGGGGTCAAGGTTGGGTCTCATTGGGGTCAAGGTTGGGTCTCATTGGGGTCAAGGTTGGGTCCCATTGAGGTCAAGGTTGGGTCCCATTGATGTCAAGACTGGGTCCCATTGAAGTCAAGCTTGGCTCCCGTTGTGATCACGGTTGGGTCCCATTGAAGTTCCCACCCCACAGCTCCCCCACCCCACACTGGGGCCACCCCTCCAAGCAGCCCCACAGCTCCCCACCTGGCTGGCCCCCTTGTTGGTGCCCATCTGGAGGCTGATGGTGGCCTGGTCCAGGGGCTGCTCCGTGCCCAGTTTGGGGTCATAGAGGTGGCGCCGGGTCCCATAGGCCGTCATGCCCTGCTGGCTGGCGAACTTGTTGGTGCCCATCTAGGGGGTGGGGACACAATGTGGGGCAGGGGAGGACAATGGGGACCTCGAGCTGGATGGGAGGTGCCTGTGGGCGCTCTCACCCCTTGTGTGGGGTGGGAAGCGGTGTCCCCATCGGGTCCTTGTGTCCTCCCCATGGTTCAGGCTCCTCTGTCCCTGTATCCCTCCGGGACCCCCATATCCCTGGGTCGGCCCCTATGCCCAGGTGGGGCCCTGTGTCCCCCCACATCCCAGATCCCTGCCCCCTGTCCCCACATCCCTGCCCCCTATTCCTGCATCCCTGCCCCCCATCCCACATCCCTGCCCCCCATCCAGGATCCCTCCCCCCCCCCGCATCCCCCCCCCATTCCCGCATCCCTGCCCCCCATCCTGCATCCCACTCCCCATTCCCGCATCCCTGCCCCCATCCCGCATCCCTGCCCCCATCCCGCATCCCTGCCCCCATCCCGCATCCCTGCCCCACATCCCTGCCCCCATCCCTGCCCCCCATCCCTGGTACCTGCAGCCCGATGATGCTCTGCCCCTCATCCCTGCCCCCCACCCCCCATCCCTGCGAGACTTTCGTGCCCGACTGGCGTGGTTACGTCTGCACGATGCTTCTCTGCCCCCCATCCCTGCCCCACATCCCCGCCCCACATCCCTGGTACCTGCAGCCCGATGATGCTCTGCCCCTCATCCCTGCCCCACATCCCCGCCCCACATCCCTGGTACCTGCAGCCCGATGATGCTCTGCCCCACATCCCTGCCCCACATCCCTGCCCCACATCCCCGCCCCACATCCCCGCCCCACATCCCTGGTACCTGCAGCTCGATGTTGCTGTTCGCGTGTGACCGGACACCAGCGGCGCTTCCCTGCGACACATCCCTGCCCCACATCCCTGGTACCTGCAGCCCGATGATGCTCTGCCCCCCATCCCTGCCCCACATCCCTGCCCCACATCCCTGCCCCACATCCCCGCCCCACAACCCAGGTACCTGCAGCCCCATGATGCTCTGCCCCCATCCCTGCCCCACATCCCTGCCCCACATCCCCGCCCCACATCCCCGCCCCACATCCCCGCCCCACATCCCTGGTACCTGCAGCCCGATGATGCTCTGCCCCTCGCGCAGCTTCTCCGGCTGGAAGCGCCGCTGCTGCTTCTCGGCGTATTTCACCCCCAGCCCCACATTGTTCCCCAGGGTCTTGGCCTGGCCGAGAGACCCCACATTGCCCCCCATGAGCCCCACATCCCCCCCATCGACCCCTCCCATGCACCCCCATCACCCAGGTGAGGGCAAGTGGGGACCAACTGGGATTCTCCCCCCCCCCATTGTCCCTGTGGTCCCAGGGATGGGATTGTGACGTCATAGGGATGTGATGGGGACGTCATAGGGATGCGACTGTGATGTCACAGGGATGGGATTGTGACGTCGTATGGATGTGATTGTGACGTCACAGGGATGGGATTGTGACGTCACAGGGATGGGATTGTGACATCACAGGGATGGGATTGTGACATCATAGGGATGGGATTGTGATGTCACAGAGATGGGATGGGGACGTCACAGGGATGTGATTGTGATGTCACAGGGATGGGATTGTGATGTCACAGGGATGGGATTGTGATGTCACAGGGATGGGATTGTGATGTCACAGGGATGGGATTGTGATGTCACAGGGATGGGATGAGGACGTCACAGGGATGGGATGGGGACGTCACAGGGATGGGATTGTGATGTCACAGGGATGGGATTGTGATGTCACAGGGATGTGATTGTGACGTCACAGGGATGGGATGGGGTTGTCACAGGGATGGGATGGGGACGTCACAGGGATGGGATGGGGACGTCACAGGGATGGGATTGTGATGTCATCGGGATGTGATTGTGATGTCACAGGGATGTGATTGTGACGTCACAGGGATGGGATGGGGATGTCACAAGGATGGGATTGTGATGTCACAGGGATGTGATTGTGACGTCACAGGGATGGGATTGTGATGTCACAGGGATGTGATTGTGACGTCACAGGGATGGGATTGTGATGTCACAGGGATGTGATGGGGACACCATAGGGATGGGATTGTGACGTCACAGGGATGGGATTGTGACGTCACAGGGATGGGATTGTGATGTCACAGGGATGTGATTGTGACGTCACAGGGATGGGATTGTGACGTCACAGGGATGGGATTGTGATGTCACAGGGATGTGATTGTGACGTCACAGGGATGGGATTGTGATGTCACAGGGATGTGATGGGGACACCATAGGGATGGGATTGTGATGTCACAGGGATGTGATGGGGACACCATAGGGATGGGATTGTGACGTCACAGGGATGGGATTGTGACGTCACAGGGATGGGATGGGGATGTGGGGCCCTCCCCCCATGGCTCACCTGGCTGGCCAGGGCGATGAGGGTGGACTGCACCTGCGTGTGATTGGTGTTCTCAAAGAGGTCGTTGGCCTCGAAGATGTCGTGGGGCTTCACCCCATAGCGCGTGATGGCCCTCAGGAAGTTCCCGATGTTCTCCAGCTGCACATGGGGGGCAGAGAGAGGCCGTGGGACCCCTGCCCCCCCGAACCCCAAGTCCACCCCAAAGCCCCCAAGTGCCCCCGTAGGACCCCCAAGTGCCCCCGTAGGACCCCCAGGTGCCCCCATAGGACCCCCAGGTGCCCCTTAGGACCTCCAAGTGCCCCCGTCGGACCCCCAAGTGCTCCATAGGACCCCCAAGTGCCCCCCGTAGGACCCCCAAGTGCCCCCGTAGGACCCCCAAGTGCCCCATAGGACCCCCAAGTGCTCCCGTAGGACCCCCAGGTGCCCCTTAGGACCTCCAAGTGCCCCCGTAGGACCCCCAAGTGCCCCTCGTAGGACCCCCAAGTGCCCCCGTAGGACCCCCAGGTGCCACCTTAGGACCCCCAAGTGCCCCCGTAGGACCCCCAGGTGCCACCTTAGGACCCCCAAGTGCCCCCGTAGGACCCCCAAGTGCCCCCGTAGGACCGCCAAGTGCCCCCGTAGGACCCCCAAGTGCCCCATAGGACCCCCAAGTGCCCCTGTAGGACCCCCAGGTGCCCCGTTAGGACCCCCAGGTGCCCCCGTAGGACCCCCAAGTGCCCCCTTAGGACCCCCAAGTGCCCCATAGGACCCCCAAGTGCCCCCGTAGGACCGCCAGGTGCCCCCTTAGGACCCCCAAGTGCCACCTTAGGACCCCCAAGTGACCCATAGGACCCGCCTGGGCCCCCCGTAGGACCCCCAAGTGCCCCCGTAGGACCCCCATGTGCCCCATAGGACCCCCAAGTGGCCCTGTAGGACCCCCAGGTGCCCCATAGGACCTCCAAGTGCCCCCTTAGGACCCCCAAGTGCCCCATAGGACCCCCAAGTGCCCCCGTAGGATCCCCAAGTGCCCCATAGGACCCCCAAGTGCCCCCGTAGGACCCCCAAGTGCCACCATAGGACCCCCAAGTGCCCCCGTAGGACCCCCAAGTGCCCCCGTAGGACCCCCAGGTGCCCCTTAGGACCTCCAAGTGCCCCCGTAGGACCCCCAAGTGCCCCTCGTAGGACCCCCAAGTGCCCCCGTAGGACCCCCAGGTGCCCCTGTAGGACCCCCAAGTGCCCCTGTAGGACCCCCAAGTGCCCCATAGGACCCCCAAGTGCCCCATAGGACCCCCATGTCCTTGCCTCACCCCCACTTTGGGGTCCCCTCCTCACCTTGTGCCAGTTCTGGACGGGTTCATTCACCTTCTGCACGGAGCCGGGTTGGAGCTTGTTGATGAGCCTGGGGGTCAGGGGGTCAAAGGTCACGTTGGGTCCCATTGGGGTCAAGGTTGGGTCCCATTGGGGTCAAAGTTGAGTCTCGTTGGATCATGGTTGGGTCTCACTGGGGTCAGGGTTGGGTCCATTGGGGTCATGGTTGGGTCCCGTTGAGGTCAAGATTGGGTCTCATTGGGGTCAAGGTTGGGTTAAGGTTGGGTCCCATTGGTGTCAAGGTTGGGTCCCGTTGAGGTCAAGATTGGGTCTCATTGGGGTCAAGGTTGGGTTAAGGTTGGGTCCCATTGGGGTCAAGGTTGGGTCCCGTTGAGGTCAAGATTGGGTCTCATTGGGGTCAAGGTTGGGTTAAGGTTGGGTCCATTGGGGTCATGGTTGGGTCCCGTTGAGGTCAAGATTGGGTCTCATTGGGGTCAAGGTTGGGTTAAGGTTGGGTCCATTGGGGTCAAGGTTGGGTCCCGTTGAGGTCAAGACTGGGTCTCATTGGGGTCAAGGTTGGGTCCTCTTGGGGTCAAGGTTGGGTCCCATTGGAGTCAAGGTTGGGTCTCATTGGGGTCAAGGCTGAGTCCTTTTGGTATCAAGGTTGGGTCCCATTGGGGTCAAGGTTGGATGTCACTGGGGTCAAGGTTGGGTCCATTGGGGTCAAGGTTGGGTCTCATTGGGGTCAAGGCTGAGTCCTTTTGGTATCAAGGTTGGGTCCCATTGGGGTCAAGGTTGGGTCCCATTGAGGTCAAGATTGGGTCCCATTGGGGTCAAGGTTGGGTCTCATTGGGGTCAAGGTTGGGTCTCATTGGGGTCAAGGTTGGGTCCCATTGAGGTCAAGATTGGGTCCCATTGGGGTCATGGTTGGGTCCATTGGGGTCAAGGTTGGGTCCCATTGGGGTCAAGGTTGGGTCCCACTGAGGTCAAGATTAGGTCTCATTGGGGTCAAGGTTGGGTCCCATTGAGATCAAGATTAGGTCTTGTTGGGGTCAAGGTTGGGTCCCACTGGGATCAAGGTCGGGCTCAACCCCCCCCCAGGGGTGACCCCATGCTCCAAGGAGGGGGTCAGTGATGTGGGGGGGGGTTGGGGGTCAGGGCCGTACTCGCACAGGATGACCC
>NW_026642446.1:0-960 GCF_028554395.1 Pezoporus wallicus | reverse complement strand
CGCTATGGGGTGTCTATGGGGTGCTATGAGGTTTCTATGGGGCGGTATGGGGTGTCTATGGGGCGCTATGGGGTGTCTGGGGGTGCTGTGGGTGTCTATGGGGTGCTACGGGGTGTCTATGGGGCGCTATGGGGTGTCTATGGGGTGCTATGGGGTGTCTATGGGGTGCTATGGGGTGTCTATGGGGCGCTATGGGGTGTCTATGGGGTGCTATGGGGTGTCTATGGGGTGCTATGGGGCGCTATGGGGTGTCTATGGGGTGTCTATGGGGTTTCTATGGGGCGCTATGGGGTGTCTATGGGAATCTATGGGGTGTCTATGGGGTTACCATGGGGTCATTATGGGATGTTATGGTTACCATGGGGTTACCATGGGCTCATTATGGGATGTTACGGTTACATGGGGTTACCATGGGCTCATTATGGGATGTTACGGTTACTATGGGGTTACCATGGGGTCATTATGGGATGTTACGGTTACTATGGGGTTACCATGGGCTCATTATGGGATGTTACGGTTACTATGGGGTTACTATGGGGTCATTATGGGATGTTACGGGTACCATGGGGTTACCATGGGGTCATTATGGGATGTTACGGTTGCTATGGGGTTACCATGGGGTCATTATGGGATGTTACGGTTACTATGGGGTTACCATGGGGTCATTATGGGATGTTACGGTTACTATGGGGTTACCATGGGGTCATTATGGGATGTTACGGTTACTATGGGGTTACCATGGGGTCATTATGGGATGTTACGGTTACTATGGGGTTACCATGGGCTCATTATGGGATGTTACGGGTACCATGGGGTTACTATGGGGTCATTATGGGATGTTACGGGTACCATGGGGTCACCATGGGCTCATTATGGGATGTGGCCGTTGCCATGGCAGCATGGAGGCCTTGGGCATCCCACGCCGCGCCGGCGGGGTCTGCTTCGGGCAGCTCTATGGGA
>NW_026642445.1:0-961 GCF_028554395.1 Pezoporus wallicus | reverse complement strand
AAAGCTAGGGCTGTGTCTCTTCAGCACACAAGCATCAGGTGGTCTCAGCTGCCCAGCAGCACAGTGAGTACAGCACGAACGTTTGGCATCTGCTCCCACAGCAGAAGAGCAAGGATTGAAAGCTGGTGCTGGACCTGTTCAGCACACAATCACCTTTACATTGGTGCCTCCATCCTTGCTTTCACTGCTAACACTCATACAGGAAAAGCATTTGAATAGAATCAGTCCAGAGCCTGCTCCCTGCGGGCAGCAACACAGCACAGAATGAACAGTGGCATCTGCTCACACGGCAGAAGGACCAGCAGGGAAAGCTAGGGCTGTGTCTCTTCAGCACACAAGCAGCTTTGCAACGGGGTCACCATCATTGCAGTCTCTCCTCGGTTTCATACCTAAAAGTCCATTTGAATCCAAATTCTCAGGTGGTCTTTCTCAGCTGCCCAGCAGCACAGTGAGTACAGCACGAACGTTTGGCCTCTGCTCCCACAGCAGAAGAGCCAGGATTGAAAGCTGGTGCTGGACCTGTTCAGCACACAATCCCCTTTACATTGGTGCCTCCATCGTTGCTTTCACTGCTCACTTTCATACAGGAAAAGCATTTGAATGGAATCAGTCCAGAGCCTGCTCTCTGCTGCGCAGGAACACAGTCAGCACAGAATGAACAGTGGCATCTGCTCACACGGCAGAAGGACCAGCAGGGAAAGCTAGTGCTGGGCTTCTTCAGCACACAAGCAGCTTTGCAACGGGGTCACCATCATTGCAGTCTCTCCTCGGTTTCATACCTAAAAGTCCATTTGAATCCAAATTCTCAGGTGGTCTCTCTCAGCTGCCCAGCAGCACAGTGAGTACAGCACGAACGTTTGGCCTCTGCTCCCACAGCAGAAGAGCAAGGATTGAAAGCTGGTGCTGGACCTGTTCAGCACACAATCCCCTTTACATTGGTGCCTCCGTCGTTGCTTTCACT
>NW_026642444.1:0-970 GCF_028554395.1 Pezoporus wallicus | reverse complement strand
TAAGAATGTATAAAACGGATGACGTCCTGGAGGTGGGGCCAGCTCTCAAGGCACTGCTGGACCCGAATGGACAGCGCCTGCAGCTGGGGGAGGAGCTCGGCCATGGCCACGCCCTCCGCGGGTGCTGCAAAGGGACGGGGTCAGCGCAGGCCACACCCTCACCCCCCAGCTCGTCCCCCTCACTCACCGCGGGGTGGGCGGAGCTTCTCGGGTCCCACCCCTCGCGCTGACCACGCCCCTTGTGCTGACCTCACCTCCTGCAGCTGTTCCAGCTCCCCCTGCAGCTCTGCCGCCACGAACAGCGCCCCCTGTACCACGAACAGCGCCCCCTGTACCACGAACAGCAGCAGGTCCAGTACCAGGATGCCGGGGTCAGAGCTCGAGACCCCGAGACCCCCCTTTTACCCCCATTGCCCCCGTTACCCCAAATTGCTCCCATTGCCCCATTACCGCCATTGCCCCCATATAAAGCCATGGGGGGAGCCAGCAGTGGGTGTGAACCTGTCCCTGCCCCATAGGGTTCTATAGGGGTCCATAGGGGTCCCATCGCCCCCCATCTCCCTCCTTTCCCCCCCCCAGCCAACGCGCGCTCTGTTCCTGTCGCCCTGACCACTTCCACGGCAGCCAATCAGCGCCTGGCTCCGCCCACTGCACCACAGAGCCAATCAGAGCGCAGGGTGGGAGAGTAACCCCTCCGCTCCCCTCACCTGACTCCGCCCCCTGTAACAGCCGCAGGCCGTTGAACAAGACTGGTCCCAACCCCGATCCCTGAGGGACCCCACTCGTTACTGGTCTCCAGCCGGACACTGAGCCATTGACCACAACTCTTTGCGTGCGGCCATGCAGCCAGTTCTTTATCCACCGAGTGCTCCATCCATCAAATTGATGTCTCTCCAATTTAGAGACAAGGATGTCGTGTGGGACGGTGTCGAACGCTTTGCACAAGTCCAGGTAGATGCCATCAACTGCT
>NW_026642443.1:0-9538 GCF_028554395.1 Pezoporus wallicus | reverse complement strand
GGGGGCTGCGGCTGCTGCGGATCCCGGCCGAGCTGCTCTGGCTGCCGGATGTGGGGCTGGACAACAAGTAATGGGGGGCAATGGGGTTAAGGGGGGGCTATGGGGGCAATGGGGGAATGGGGGTAATGGGGAGCTATGGGGTGATGGGGGTATTGGGGTAATGGGGTCATAGGGGCTATTGGGGGTAATGGGGGCAATGGCGCAATGGGGGCAATGGGGGTGATGTGGTCCCATGGGTATCAATGGGTCCCATGGGTGTCAATGGGTCCCATGGGTGTCAATGGGTATCAATGGGTGTCACTGGGTATCAACGGGGTCCCATGGGTGTCAATGGGTGTCAATGGGTGTCAATGGGTCCCATGGGTGTCTATGGGTGTCACTGGGTACCCATGGGTATCAATGGGTGTCAATGGGGTTCAATGGGGTTCAGTGGGGTTCAATGGGTGTCAATGGGTGTCAATGGGTCCTATGGGTGTCAATGGGGTTCAATGGGTGTCACTGGGTGTCAATGGGTGTCAATGGGTGTCAATGGGTGTCAATGGTGTCAATGGGGTTCAATGGGATTCAATGGGTGTCAGTGCTTGTCAATGGGCGTCAATGGGTATCCATGGGTGTCAGTGGGTGTCACTGGATGTCAATGGGTGTCAATGTGTGTCAATGGGGTTCAATGGGGTTCAATGGGTGTCAGTGGGTCCCATGGGTGTCAATGGGTGTCAATGGGGCTCAATGGGGTTCAATGGGTGTCAGTGGGTCCCATGGGTGTCAATGGGTGTCAATGGGGCTCAATGGGGTTCAATGGGTGTCAGTGGGTCCCATGGGTGTCAATGGGTGTCAATGGGGTTCAATGGGGTTCAATGGGTGTCAGTGGGTCCCATGGGTGTCAATGGGTGTCAATGGGGCTCAATGGGGTTCAATGGGTGTCAGTGGGTCCCATGGGTGTCAATGGGTGTCAATGGGGTTCAATGGGGTTCAATGGGTGTCAGTGGGTCCCATGGGTGTCAATGGGGTTCAATGGGGTTCAATGGGTGTCAGTGGGTCCCATGGGTGTCAATGGGTGTCAATGGGGCTCAATGGGGTTCAGTGGGTGTCAGTGGGTCCCATGGGTGTCAATGGGTCCCCAGCAATGACGGGGAGTTCGGGGTGTCCCTGAACGTCCGCGCCGTCGTCACCTCCGACGGCTCCGTGCACTGGCGCCCCCCAGCGCTGTTCCGCAGCCACTGCCCCATCAAGGTGAGGGGCTATGGGGGGCTATGGGGGTAATGGGGTCAATGGGGGCTATGGGGGTAATGGGGTCAATGGGGGCTATGGGGGTAATGGGGGCTATGGGGGTATGGGGACAATGGGGGCTATGGGGGTAATGGGGGCTATGGGGGTAATGGGGTCAATGGGGGCTATGGGGGCAATGGGGGCTATGGGGGTAATGGGGTCAATGGGGGCTATGGGGGTAATGGGGGGCAATGGGGGCTGTGGGGGGCTATGGGGTTAATGGGGGGCAATGGGGGTAATAGGAAGCAATCGGGTAATGGGGAACAATGGGGTAATGGGGGCAATGGGGGTAATGGGCACTATGGGGTAATGGGGGTAATGGGGTAATGGGGGCAATGGGGGCAATGGGGGGCTATGGAGGTAATGGGGTAATGGGGGGTAATGGGGGTAATTTTCACCCATTTCCGGGTCATTTATCACCCGTTTTCACCCGTTTTTGTCTATTTTCACCTCTTTCCTTGCCGGTTTTCTTCATGTTTATCACCCGTTTTCGCTCATTTTTGTCTATTTTCCTCTATTTCCTTGCCGTTTTTGCCCATTTTTGCCCGTTTTCGCCCGTTTATCACCCGTTTTTGTCTATTTTCCCCTATTTCCTTGCCGTTTTTGCCCGTTTTTGCCCGTTTATCACCCGTTTTTGTCCATTTTCCCCTATTTCCTTGCCGTTTTTGCCCATTTTTGCCCGTTTTTGCCCGTTTATCACCCGTTTTTGTCTATTTTCCCCTATTTCCTTGCCGTTTTTGCCCGTTTTCGCCCGTTTTGGCCCCATTTCCCCCCAGGTCTCGCACTTCCCCTTCGATTGGCAGAATTGCTCCCTCCGCTTCCGCTCCAGCTCCTACGGCCCCGGGGAGCTGCGGCTCCGCCTCGGGGGGGACCCCGGCTCCGGGGGGGGGGGCGTGGAGCTGTCCGAGGACTTCCAGGGTGAGCCTGGAGCAGGGGCGCTCTATGGGTCTCTATGGGTCTCTATGGGTCTCTATGGGGCTCTATGGGGTCTCTGTGGGTCTCTATGGGGCTCTATGGGTCTCTATGGGGGCTCTATGGGGCTCTGTGGGGCTCTATGGGGCTCTATGGGTCTCTATGGGTCTCTATGGGGGCTCTATGGGGCTCTATGGGGTCTCTGTGGGTTTCTATGGGGCTCTATGGGGCTCTATGGGGTCTCTGTGGGTCTCTATGGGGTCTCTATGGGTCTCTATGGGGTCTCTATGGGGCTCTATGGGGTCTCTGTGGGTCTCTATGGGTCTCTATGGGGCTCTGTGGGGCTCTATGGGTCTCTATGGGTCTCTATGGGGTCTCTATGGGGCTCTATGGGGTCTCTGTGGGTCTCTATGGGTCTCTATGGGGCTCTGTGGGGCTCTATGGGGTCTCTGTGGGGCTCTAAGGGGCTCTATGGGATCTCTATGGGGCTCTATGGGGTCTCTGTGGGTCTCTATGGGTCTCTATGGGGCTCTAAGGGGTCTCTGTGGGTCTCTATGGGGTCTCTGTGGGTCTCTATGGTTCCCTATGTAACCCTATGGTACCTATGTGTCCCTATGTGTCTCTATGCGTCCCTATGCATCCCTATGTCCCTCTATGTCCCTCTATGGGTCCCTATGTCTCTCTATGTATCCCTCTACGTCCCTCTCTATGGGTCCCTCTCTGTGTCCCCATGTATCCCTATGTGTCTCTATGTATCCCTATGTCCCTCTATGTCCCTCTATGGGTCTCTCTCTGTGTCCCCATGCATCCCTATGTGTCCCCATGTGTCCCCATGTATCCCTATGTATCCCTATGTATCCCCATGCATCCCTATGTATCCCTATGTATCCCTATGTATCCCTATGTATCCCCATGCATCCCTATGTATCCCTATGTATCCCTATGTATCCCTATGTATCCCCATGCATCCCTATGTATCCCTATGTATCCCCATGTATCCCCATGCATCCCTATGGGTCCCTCCGTGTCCCCATGCATCCCTATGGGTCCCTACGTGTCCCCATGCATCCCTATGGGTCCCTATGTGTCCCCATGCATCCCTATGTGTCCCCATGCATCCCCATGGGTCCCAACGTGTCCCCATGCATCCCTATGTGTCCCCATGCATCCCCATGGGTCCCTATGTGTCCCCATGCATCCCTATGGGTCCCCACGTGTCCCCATGCATCCCTATGTGTCCCCATGCATCCCTATGGGTCCCTACGTGTCCCCATGCATCCCTCCGTGTCCCCATGCATCCCTATGGGTCCCTCCGTGTCCCCATGCATCCCTATGTGTCCCCATGCATCCCCACGTGTCCCCATGCATCCCTATGTGTCCCCATGCATCCCTACGTGTCCCCATGCCTCCCTATGGGTCCCCACGTGTCCCCATGCCTCCCTATGGGTCCCCACGTGTCCCCATGCATCCCTATGGGTCCCCACGTGTCCCCATGCATCCCTATGGGTCCCTACGTGTCCCCATGCATCCCTATGGGTCCCCACGTGTCCCCATGCATCCCTATGTGTCCCCATGCATCCCTACGTGTCCCCATGCCTCCCTATGGGTCCCCACGTGTCCCCATGCCTCCCTATGGGTCCCCACGTGTCCCCATGCATCCCTATGGGTCCCCACGTGTCCCCATGCATCCCTATGGGTCCCTACGTGTCTCCATGCATCCCTATGGGTCCCTCCGTGTCCCCATGCATCCCTATGGGTCCCTACGTGTCCCCATGCATCCCTATGGGTCCCTACGTGTCCCCATGCATCCCTATGGGTCCCTCCGTGTCCCCATGCATCCCTATGGGTCCCTCCGTGTCCCCATGCATCCCCATGGGTCCCTACGTGTCCCCATGCATCCCCATGGGTCCCTCCGTGTCCCCATGCATCCCCATGCATCCCTCCGTGTCCCCATGCATCCCCACGTGTCCCCATGCATCCCCACGTGTCCCCATGCATCCCTATGGGTCCCTACGTGTCCCCATGCATCCCTATGGGTCCCTCCGTGTCCCCATGCATCCCCATGCATCCCCACGTGTCCCCATGCATCCCCATGGGTCCCCATGCATCCCTACGTGTCCCCATGCATCCCCATGTGTCCCCATGCATCCCTATGCATCCCCATGCATCCCCACGTGTCCCCATGCATCCCCATGGGTCCCTCCGTGTCCCCATGCATCCCTACGTGTCCCCATGCATCCCTATGGGTCCCCACGTGTCCCCATGCCTCCCTATGGGTCCCTACGTGTCCCCATGCATCCCCATGCATCCCCACGTGTCCCCATGCATCCCCATGGGTCCCTCCGTGTCCCCGTTGCCCCGTGCCCGGCAGAGAACGGGCAATGGGAGCTGCGGCAGCGCTCGGGCCGGGCGCAGGGGCCCGCGGGGCTCGGGGCCGTCTCCTTCGCGCTGCTCCTGCGCCGGAAGCCGCTCTTTTACCTGGCCACGGTGCTCGTGCCCTGCGTGCTCCTCACCCTGCTCGCCAGCGCCGTCTTCTACCTGCCCCCTGACGCCGGTGGGGACGGGGGGGCAAGGGGGCAACGGGGGGCAATGGGGGCAATGGGGGGGCTCAATGGGGGGAGATGGGGGGGCTGCAATGGGGGGAGATGGGGGGCTGCAATGGGGGGTTCAATGGGGGCAATGGGGGAGATGGGGGCGATGGAGGGCTGCAATGGGGGGGACAATGGGGGCAATGGGGGGAGATGGGGGGGCTGCAATGGGGGCAATGGGGGGAGATGGGGGGAGATGGGGGGAGATGGGGGGGCTGCAATGGGGGGCAATGGGGGGCAGATGGGGGGGCTGCAATGGGGGGAGAAGGGGGGCTGCAAAGGGGGGGGTAAATGGGGGCAATGGGGGAGATGGGGGGGCAACAATGGGGGGGATGAGGGGCAACAATGGGGGGGACCAATGGGAGGAATGGGGGAGATGGGGGGAGATGGGGGCCGGTGGGGGGCGATGGGGGGCGATGGGGGGAGATGGGGGGCGATGGGGGAGATGGGGGGCGGTGGGGGGCGATGGGGGGCGATGGGGGGAGATGGGGGGCGATGGGGGGAGATGGGGGGCGATGGGGGGGCGATGGGGGGCGATGGAGGGAGATGGGGGCGATGGGGGGAGATGGGGGGCGATGGGGGGGCGATGGGGGGCGATGGGGGGAGATGGGGGGGAATGGGCGGCGATGGCGGGCTGCAATGGGGGGCAATGGGGGGAAATGGGGAGAGATGGGGGCGATGGGGGGGAATGGGGGGCGATGGGGGGCTATGGGGAGGCTGCAATAGGGATGGGGTAATTGGGGGTCTTCAATGGGGGGCAATGGGGGGGCTTCAATGGGGATGGGAGCAATGGGGATGGGGGTCAACACCCATCACCCCCATTGACCCCATCACCCCCATTACCCCATTGACCTTATCACCCCCATTACCCCATTACCCCATTGACCCCATCACCCCCATTACCCCATTACCCCATCACCCCCATTACCCCATTGACCCCATCACCCCCATTGACCCCATCACCCCCATTACCCCCATTGCCCCCCCACAGGGGAGAAGCTGACGCTGTCGCTCTTCGCGCTCCTCACCCTCACCGTGTTCCTGCTGCTGCTGGCGGACAAGGTCCCGGCCACGTCGCTGGCGCTGCCCCTCATCGCGCGGCACCTGACGGCCACGCTCCTGCTCCTGGCGCTCGGCGTCGCCCTCAGCGTCGCCGTCCTCAACGTGCACCACCGGGGCCCCGGCACGCACCGCCTGCCGCCCGCCCTGCACCGGGTGAGCCGGGCCCTTCGGCATCCCGCTGAACACCACTGGGACCCATTGGGAGCCATTGGGAGCCATTGGGACCCACTGAACACCATTGCGACCCATTGGGAACCATTGACCCCACTGGGACCCATTGACATCCATTGGGACCCACTGAACACCATTGGGACCCATTGGGACCCATTGGGACCCATTGACCCCATAGAGCACCATTGGGACCCATTGAACCCCACTGACCCCATGAAGCACCATTGGGACCCATTGAACACCATTGGGACCCATTGGGAACCATTGACCCCATAGAGCACCATTGGGACCCGTTGAACACCTTTGACCCCATTGAACACTATTGGGACCCATTGGGACCCACTGAACCCCACTGACCCCATAGAGCACCATTGGGACCCATTGAACCCCATTGAACCCCACTGAACCCAGTTGGGACCCATTGAGCTCCATTGACCCCCACTGGGACCCATTCACCTCCATTGGGTCCCATTGACCCCATTGACCCCCCATTGATCCCTCATTGACACCATTGACCCCCCATTGACCTCCCATTGACTCCCATTGATCCCCCCTTGACCCCTCATTGACCCACTGATCCCCCATTGACCCCATTGAGACCATTGACCCCCATTGACCTCCCATTGACCCCCCATTGACCCCATTGACCCCGCATTGACCTCCCATTGACCCCCCATTGTCCCCATTGCCCCTCACTGATCCCCATTGACCCCCATTGACCTCCCATTGACCCCATTGACCCCCCATTGACCCATTATTGACCTCCCATTGACCCTGCATTGACCTCCCATTGACCTCCCATTGAACCACCCCATTGACCCCCCATTGACCCCCATTGACCCCTGTTGACCTCCCATTGACCCCCATTGCCCCCTCATTGACCCCATTGACCCCTCATTGACCCCTCGTTGACCTCCCATTGACCCCCCATTGACCCCATTGACTCCCGTTGACCTCCCATTGACACCCCATTGACCCCGCATTGACCCCTGTTGACCTCCCATTGACCCCCATTGCCCCCTCATTGACCCCATTGACCTCCCATTGACCCCATTGACCCCTCATTGACCCCCATTGACCCCCCCTTTCCCCTCCCCCCCCTCCAGCTCCTCCTCCAGCGCCTCCCCCCCCTCCTGGGCCTCCACTGCCCCCCGGCCCCGCCCCTCCCTCCGGAGCCCCGCCCCGTGCTGGCGCCCCCTGGCGGCTCGGATGAATACTTCCTGCGGCGGCCACGCCCCGGGGCCGGTCCCGCCCCTCCCCCCGCGCCCCTCCCCCCCCCGGAGCTGCGCGAGGCCGCGGCCGCCGTCGCCTTCATCGCCAGGAGCCTGCGGGAGCAGCAGCGGCAGCGGGAGGTCAGGGGTCACGTGCGGCGTCACGTGACACGCGCCCGTGTGTGCCCATGTGGCGTCACGTGATCCGGGTGGGGGGTGGGGGTGTGGGTGTGTCCGTAGCCACATGGAGTCACGTGGCCCACGTGCATCCTCATGCAGCATCACGTGACTTGTGTGTGTCATCCCCCCCTCCCCATGTGGTGTCACGTGATCTGTGTGTGTCCTCATGCAGCATCACATGACTGGTGTGTGTCCCCATGTGGTGTCACGTGATCCGTGTGTGTCCTCGTTCAGCATCACGTGACTGGTGTGTGTCGCCATGTGGTGTCACGTGATCCGTGTGTGTCCTCGTTCAGCATCACGTGACTGGTGTATGTCGCCATGTGGCGTCATGTGATCCAGGTGGGGGTGGGGGGTGGGGGTGTGTCCGTAGCCACATGGCGTCACGTGGCCCACATGCGGCCTCGGGCGGTGTCATGTGATCCTCATGCAGCATCACATGACTGGTGTGTGTTGCCATGTGGTGTCACGTGATCCGTGTGTGTCCTCATGCAGCATCACGTGACTGGTGTGTGTCGCCATGTGGTGTCACGTGATCCGTGTGTGTCCTCGTGCCGCTGCAGGTGACCCACGTGCGTCCTCATGCGGTGTCATGTGATCCGTGTGTGTGTGTCCTCGCATGTATCCTCATCTGGTGTCATGTGACTCGTGTGTGCGATCGCACGGCGTCACATGATCCTTGCATGTCCATGGAGCCCCACAGATCCCCAGAGAGCCCCATAGAAGCCTCATAGAGCCCCATAAAGTCCCATAGCGCCCCATATGAGCCCGTAGAGCCCCATAGAAGCCCCATGGAGCCCCATACAAGACCCATAGGACGCCATAGAGTCCCATGGAGCCCCATAGACTCCTTATAGACCTCCCATAGACACCCAATAGCCACCCCATAGCCCCCCATAGCTCCTCTCATAGCCCCCCCCATAGCCCCACATAGCCCCCTCATAGCCCCCATAGACCCCCCATAGCCCGCCTATAGAACCCTATAGACCCCCCATAGCCCCCTCATAGCCCCCCATACCCCCTATAGACCCCCCATAAACCCCTATAGAACCCCATAGACCCCCTATAGCCCCCCCGTAGACCCCCCATATACCCCCATAGCCCCCTCATACCCCCCTTAGCCCCCATAGACCCCCCATTGCCCCCCTATAGAACCCCATAGACACCCCATAGACCCCCATAGCCCCCCATAGAACCCCATAGGAGCCCCATAGAGCCCCATCTCATGCCTCTCCCCCCCCGCAGCTGCAGGAGCTCTGGCACCGGGCGGCGCTGGCCCTGGACCGGCTCCTGCTTTGGGCCTTCCTGGCGTAACCACCCCATAATAACCCACCCCATAATAACCACCCCATAATAACCACCCCATAATAACCACCCCATTAACCACCCCATAATAACCCACCCCGTAATAACCACCCCTTAATAACCACCCCATAATAACCCACCCCGTAATAACCACCCCATAATAACCACCCCATAATAACCCACCCCATAATAACCACCCCATAATAACCACCCCATAATAACCACCCCTTAATAACCCACCCCATAATAACCACCCCATAATAACCACCCCATAATAACCACCCCATAATAACCACCCCATAATAACCACCCCATAATAACCACCCCATAATAACCCACCCCATAATAACCACCCCATAATAACCACCCCTTAATAACCACCCCGTAATAACCACCCCATAATAACCACCCCTTAATAACCACCCCGTAATAACCCACCCCGTAATAACCACCCCATAATAACCCACCCCGTAATAACCACCCCTTAATAACCACCCCATAATAACCACCCCATAATAACCACCCCATAATAACCACCCCATAATAACCACCCCATAATAACCCACCCCATAATAACCACCCCTTAATAACCACCCCGTAATAACCACCCCATAATAACCCACCCCATAATAACCACCCCATAATAACCACCCCTTAATAACCACCCCGTAATAACCACCCCATAATAACCACCCCATAATAACCCACCCCATAATAACCACCCCATAATAACCACCCCATAATAACCACCCCATAATAACCACCCCATAATAACCACCCCATAATAACCACCCCAATAATAACCACCCCTTAATAACCCCCCCATAATAACCACCCCATAAT